>NW_007258386.1:307710-325706 GCF_000164805.1 Carlito syrichta | reverse complement strand
GATCCTTCCGCCTCAGCCTTCCAAGTAGCTGGAACTACAGGCGCGTGCTACCACGCCTGGCTCATTTTTGATTTATTGTAGAGATGAGGTCTCGCCAAATTGCCCGGGCGGGTCTCAAACCCACGAACTCAGGCAATCCATTCACCTCAGCCTCCTAAGGCGTGGGATTACAGGCTGAGCCACCGAGCCCGGCTTGAAGTTTTTTTTTTTTCTTATTAACATTGTCTATTTTTGTTTTATATATTTGGAGGCTCTATTGTTAATTGTATTTGCTTATAGTTGTTATATCATTTTGATGGATTGTTTTCTTTTTATATAATGTCCTTTTTTCCTTGTAACATTTTAATGTCTTAAAGTCTATTTTATCTGTTGTTAGCATTTCACTTCAGCTGCCTTTTGTTACTGTTTGCATGAAATATCTTTTCCATTTCAGTCTCTGTTTTTTTGGATCTAGAATGTCTTTTATAGATAGCATATCATTGTTGGATTTGAGGATTCTAGAGACCTAGCTTCTACCTTTGTTTCTACGCTGCATAGACATAGGACTTTAAAGATCTATTTACGTGTACTAGCTGACTTTGAGTAAAGAAAAGAGATTATTAGCTACACCTTTTAATATTTTATTTAGCAGGGCCATTCTGTGATATTGGACAGATGACATTTTGTTATTAAAAATGTAACCACTTTGGGAGGCCAAGACGAGAGGATTGCCTGAGCCCAGCGGTTCAAGACCAGCCTGGGCAACTTGGTGAGATCTCGTCTCTGCAATATGTCAAGATATTAGCCAGGCATGATCGTGCATGCTTGTAGTTCTGGCTACTTGGAAGGCTGAGGCAGAAGGCTCTCCAGAGCCCAGCAGGTTGATGCTGGGCTGGCCGTGAGCATGCCACTGTACTCCAGCCTGGGCAACTGAATGAGACTCTGACTTTTTAAAAAAAAAGTAGCCGCTGGGTGAAGTGGCACACACTGGTAATTCCAGCACCTTGGGAGGCAGAGGCAAGAGGATTGCCTGAGTCCATGGGTTCGAGATCAGCTTGGGCAACTTGGCGAGACCTCTTTTGTATCATAAATCAAAAAATTAGCCAGGCATGGTGGTGTGCACTTGTGGTTCCAGCTACTTGGAAGGCTGAGACAGAAAGATCGCCTGAGCCTAGCAGATCAAGGCTGCTGTGGCAGTGAACGAGCTACTGCACTTCAGCCTTGGCACAGAGTGAGACTCAACTCAATTAAAAAAAAAAAAAAAGTAATTGCCAGCCTGGGCAACATAACAAAACCTTGTCTCTACAAAAAATTTAAAAAATTAACTGGGCATGGTGTTACATGCCTGTATTCTCAGCTACTCGGGAGACTGAGACAGTAGAATCATCTGAGCCCTGGAGGTCAGGGCTACAGTGAGCCATGATCGTGCCACTGCACTCCAGCCTCAGTGACAAGAGTGGGACCTCTGACTCAAAAAACAAAAATAAACCTAATTATCTGTTTCTGGTTAATCAATCTTGAAGATGAGTGAAATTAATAAAGCAGCTTTATACTCCACAGTACTGCCTTCTCAAGTGGAAGTGTTCCCAAATGAAAGGCTTATTTTCACACCAAGTTAAAAATATTATATACAATTAGGGTGTATTCTCAGTATCTATTACATTGTTCATTAATTTTTTTTCTTTTCTGTCATGAAACCACTTATGTCTGATGAATAAATATTTATTACTTTCATCTTGCCTAATTATTTCCATCTTTGTCTCAGTATGAAATTTATACATCCTATGCTTTATGCTTCAGATGTAGTCATTTTTGTCTTTTTCATTTAGTCTTTTGCAGGAACAATGAAGTAAAAATTAGAATTGCCAGTGAGTACTCTACAGATCATCTCATCTGAATGCTTTGTGCTCCATTTTTGTGTTTCACACTTGGAAGTTAAAGTAGATATTATCGAGATTCCAAATTTTACAGCTTTGGTGTGTTTGCATTGGGCCTATCCTATTGTTCCTTTTTTTTTTGAGTTGGAGTCTCACTCTGTCACCCAGACTGGAGTGCAGTGGCCACTCCTGGCCACCGCAACCTCAACCTGGTGGGCTCCGGCAATCCTTGTGTCTCAGCCTTCCAAACAGCTGGAACTACAGGCACATGCTACCACGCCCGGCTCATTTTTGATTTATTGTAGAGATGAGGTCTCACCAAGTTGCCCAGGCGGGTCTCGAACCCACGGGCTCAGGCAATCCACTCACCTCAGCCTCCCAAAGTGCAGGATTACAGACTGAGCCACCGAGCAGGCTCCTATTGTTCTTTTAAGTGACAGTGTAACCATGTCATTTTGCAGATAAGGAAGCAGTTTTCAGATTAATGAAGTCGCTCATTCCAACTGTTATGGCTTGGATATGGTTTCTTTGTCCCCTTCAAAGCTCATGTTGAAATTTCATCCCCAGGTGTGTTGGTGTTGGGAAGTAGGGCCTAGTGGGAGGTGTTTGGGTTTTGTAGGCTGATCCCTTATGAATGACTTGGTGCTGTTCTCACAGTAGTGAGTGAGTTGTCACTCTTAGGAAACCGAATTAGTTCCCACAGAAGTGGGTTGTTAAAAATTAAGGACAGGGTTGACATAGGGGTCGGCATGTGGCGGGAAGTGGGGGGGTGTTGAGGGTGTAGTGCGTGGCATACTAATACTTAGTGGGTGTCTCTACCTCAACTGCAAGTGGTGTTTAATGAAGTGACTAGCTATACCTATTTGGAAGACCTTAGTGGGACATTCTGAAGGGAAGCAAGGACATGGACTGAGCACTCCCAAGAGGGGTTAGCCCACCATAGTGGAGAATGGGCTGTGGGTGCTCAGGGGGCGGGGCCTCAGGTTGTGGGGTTCCGTCGTGGGGCAGGAACTCCCCAACTGAGGTGCACTGGCTCTCAGAGGAGGCGGAGCCACAGGCTGATGGATTGCCAAGAACTAGTGGTGCCAGAACACTGAACCTCAAAAACAAAAAAAAATTAGAACAGCCCTCAGATTTTCTCCTCTTTGCACCTGTCTGCTTCCCTTTAACTTCCTCTACCATGTTGTGATAGAGCGTGAATTCCCTTGCCAGAAATCAGGGCCATGCCCTTGAACTTAGCCTGCAGAACGGTGAGTTAAATTAACCCCTCTTAACGCAATTGTATACCTAACCCTTAACTGTACCCCACAACTTCATAATAAAAAATAAATAAATAGTTTTTAAAAAAAAATTAACCCCTCTTCTTTATAAGTTAATATCCAGTCCCAGATATGCTTTTATAGCAACACAAAGTGGACTAAGACACTAGTCCTCTGAATAAATTATTGTTCTAACTGGTTATATCTAGAGTACCAACTCCTGATTTTAAAAGCAATTTGAGAGGATCTATATTAATTCTTAGTTTGAAAACTAACCTACCTTCCCTTTTCTTAAATGGAAAGTAGCAGGCCAAGACACATCTCTATTCCTCTTTTTTGGTTCTGTACTACAAAACAGTGCCTGGCTTAGGTGGGAAATACCTGGGGCTAATGAATACCCGGGTTTTGCTTTCCTTAACTGTTTTTTGGTTTTGATTCATTTGTAGGATCTTTTGGTGCCCTGTGGTCATGAAATTGAATAGGTTTGGCAGAATCTTATTAGATGCAGTGAGGTTTGTGTATCTTGCCAAATGTGGGACACATGTTTACATGTACATCAGTAAAAAACTTTTTGGTTGATGATACCATAGGGCATTAGTGGCTAAGAAACAGGTTGCAAATTTCGAGTTTAGTAGGATTTGAAACAAAAAAGACAAAAATATCTAGCAACCTCAGTCCTTCTGGGCTGAATTTTCCTGATTCATTAGTGAATTTATGGTTTTCACAGTAAACAAAGCCTAGAGTAGACTGCTACAGGAAGTATTTGAGATTACAAGTGCTGATCTATGAATGGTATGAACCATGTATTGTCTGTATTGTTTTCTGTAATGATCATTCATAGTATCTGGAAGTAGCCTATCAGTTATCTTCTTTCAAGTGCCTTGTATATTCTCTAGTTGCTGTACTCTGTGTCCTTTTATAGTAAGGGCTAAATCTTCACTATAATATGAATATTTGTTAATGAGAACCAGTTTCTGTAACTAATGTTGGGCTATTATAGTTAATATGATTTATATTGAGCTGTGACTAATGGAATAAATTAAAAAGCAGGAAATGTTTTTTCCTTGGGAATTGGCTCAGCAAAATTGTAGGTGTAAGTCACCAGTATACCTCTTAATGTTTCATATGACACATGCCTTATTGCATAGCACACTGATCTGAGACTGTGATACAGGATTTTACATAGCAAGATAATCCAGTACTTGGATGGCAGGGCTAGATTCATGGTACTGTTTATTGTGATACTTAATTTACTGTGTTACACATGGTACTTTATGTATCAACTATGGTAAAATTACAAGAAACATGCTCCCTTATGAAATACAAGACTTTTTTTGATTTCTGTCATTAATCTATCTAACATTTCGTTGTGAATTTGTATTAGGGAGGAAATATTAGAAGTATTTGGTGACATGCAAGTAGAGCTGGAATAAACATTCAGTTAAACACTTATATTTGTATTTTGAGAGATTTCCCAAGGATATTATTTAGGAAATGACTGTTAGCTTCATCAGTCTATACACTTAACTATGGTCATTTACTAAGAACTGCAGATTCCTCTAGATTTGTATATTTTTTTTGTTTTGAATGCCTGGAGACTATTCTAGGTATATAAAACATAATACTGATATTTGAGACTTGTTTTAGTGATCTGAGATATAAGGGAATGTGGAAGAAGTCAAGATGATTTTTAAAAAAAATTCTCAGATGTAGTTGAAAACTAACATTTCTTTAAGTTGATCCATATCATTTAGAAGGTTTTTTTGTTTTATTTCAGTAGCTTTAGGGGGTACAGATAGTTTTTGGTAACCTGGATGTATTATGTAGTGGATATATAAGTATGTCTGTATTGTTTTCATTCATTGAACAGAATCTTTAAAGGCCTAATAGCTCTAAAGTACCATTCTGTTTTATATACTATGAATAATAGAATAGTCAAGGACCCAGGCCTCCCTGAGATCTTAGGATTTGTCTCTAGAAACAGGCAGATGCACTAGGCAGAGCAGCTGTAGTTGATTTATCTATGTGCCACTGAATGCCAACAAAACCCACGCCAAAGTTCGGTCTATGTGATTCAGTGTATGAGGCTATGCCAGAGAAGCTTTCTTGAACAGAAGGTTGGTCTTAAACTAGTTTTTTTTTTTTTTTTTAAACTCATAGGAATAAATAAAGCTGTAAATGTGTCATGTTATCACATCATTCTTTGTGTTTTAGGTGCTAGGGTGCTGGTGAATAAAGTAGAACAAGTCCTTTACTCATGGACTTTACATTTTAGAGGTGTAAGATGAAGAGCAATCATGAAATAAGTAAACTTTAGAATGTATAAATTAAATGTAATTATATGGGAAGAGTACATTCGCTGGTAAATAACTATGGTGAAAATCAAAGCAGGGCTGGGAGGATAAGGGTGAAATGTGGGGTATATACAGTATTAGATGGTCAGGGAATGTCTTATTGAGAAAGTGACATTTAAGCAAAGATGTAAATGAGATGAGCAAGGATGCTGTGTAGACTTCTAGGGTAAGAGTCTTCCAGTCATTGGATGCGGCTAGTGTAAGGACCCTGAACCGGCTTACCTAGTAAGTAAAGTTGAAGAACAGCAAGAAAGCTCATGTACAATTAGCTGGATGTGTACAAATTGCTGGACTGGTGAGGAGGGGAGGTCATATGAGATGATAATATGACTTGTGGACCACTGCAAAGTTTCAGTGTTTACTTTTAGTGAGGTAGACTAAGTGGAGAGGTTTGAACAAAAGATTGTCAGAGTGAGAACAAATCCCATTTGAAGTTGCTAAATTGCTTTATTATTTAGATAACTTATTTAAGTATCAAATAGAATTATCTTTATAGCATCACTAAAGCTTTTTTAAAAAAGTTTTATTAAGGATTTTATTAGGCTGGGTACAATGGCTCACACCTATAATTCCAGCACTTTGGGAAGCTGAAGTGGGACTATCACTTGTGTCCTGGAGTTCCAGACCAGCCTGGGCAACATAGCAAGACCTTATCTCTACATAAAATTTAAAAATTAGCTGGGCCTGGTTGTGCACACCTGTAGCCCCAGCTACTCAGTTAACTAAGGTGAAAGGATCACCTGAGCCAAGAAAGCAGAGGCTACTGTGAGCTGTAGTTTGTGCCATTGCACTCCAGCCTGGGTGGCAGAGTGAGACCCCAACTCGTTTAAAAAATAAAGAAAGAATTTTATTAAACAGCTTTATTAAATTTTTCTCGATCTGGAAACTAAACAAAATAGCCTATTTGGACTTGGTTTGTTTTTTTGTTTTAATTAAACTTTTAATTTTCAGATAATTGTAAATTCATATGTAGTTGTAAGAAATAATACAAAAGATCTCTTTTACTTTTTATCCAGTTTCCTCTAATGGTATTAGAACTTCTTGCGAAATTATAATATGGTATCACAACAGCAAATTGACGCTGGTACAGAACATTCCCATCACCACAAAGTTTTTCCCATATTGTCCTTTCATAACCATAGCTGCCCTCCTTTCATCCCTCCCTCCTCCACCTAGTAAAATAGCCTATTTGATAACCTGTTTACTTACTGCAAACATACTGAAATATTGATAGGATAGCATAGTACAATTCTGTACATATACTAGTTGGGTTCATCTTTGTCATATTTATCTCGCTACCTAAATAAATATTGTATTATTTCTAGTGAATTATTTCAGATCAAGTTGACAGCATTATGATTCTTTGCACACTAAGTAATACACCATACATTTCCTAAGATCAGGATATTTTCCTGCATTAATTATCATAAACAATGAATCTTAACCCCTTTTTAGGACCTTAACCTTTTCCTTCAAGAGCCCTTTCCCTCAAGAGAATGCATGCACATTCAAGAGCCAGTCAAGGGTCTGTCAAAGACTTTGTATTATGAACAACATTGCATTTCCTGATTTCAAGTATTAGTTTTATTTCTTTTGCTACTGAGTACATTTACTGTATTATAATTCTGATTTAGAGAAATTTTGAGAAATTATGTTAATTGTATTTTCCTTATAATTGACTATGCTTTTGGGGAACTTGAATTACAAATAGAATGTGAGATGATTCTTTTATATCAATGAGTGCATTGTCTGCTGAGTTCCTTAACAGCCTATGGAATACAGGTTTCCAAATAGTATATCTTGAACTTTGTATGAAAGAGCTCAACTAACCATTCCTAGTTTTTCAGAAGATTAAGGACTAGGCTCTAGTCGATTATGAGATTAAGAAGAGCATCCTGACAATATTAATATTGAAAAAGTTACTTTCTAAGAACTTAAAGCCCTGAAGTGACTGTTAGAATTCTTGCCTCACACACTGTTCATAGCTTATAAATAGCCTCACTTTTCTCACCACAAGGATTTCCATAACATTATTTTTAAAGTCAGACACTTCTAAAACACCATGTGTGAAAACACCCTAGGCCAGTGCACCTAAGAAAAATATGGAACTGTATTTGATCATCAGATTTACATCATGTGGAGTGGGCTTCTTGATTTCACTTTGTTATATTTAAAAAACTCTTTCAGATCTATTTTAAAAGAAAGCAAAATGCAGGCTCAAACTTCTGAGTAACTCATAATTAGACATTTAACCTCTAAGACCTGTCTAGAATTTAAGTGACTTTCCTAATGACTCATTTTTATTAGGTAGTAGAATGAATATTTTTAGGAATGCATTGGCTTCTGTTATACTTATCTGCTTTTTGGGGATTATTTCATCAAATCAGGCACTTTGTTTACTTGATTTTATATATATATATATATATATATATTTATATATCTTTCTGTGGTCAAGTCATATCATATATAGTTAATACTCTCTAGTAATTGAAGCTATTTTTTTGTACTAGGTTACACACACATGAAAAAATAATTCCAGAGTTGGAGGATTGAGGATATAATGACGTTTAGTACTAATTGTTCAAGGAGAACTGTACACAAACATTCTGTAAGAATTATCACAACGGGACATATAATTTTTGACTGAGGAATGCTTCACTAAAAAATAGTATTTGAACTGAATATTGAAAAAGGGGTTTAGAGTGTTACTGAGTAGATTGGATAAAGTATTTGATTCAATGGCACAGAAACAGCTGGAAGGTTATTCAGAACGTAGGAAGTAGGCCAGGTTGTCCACATTACAAAGTTCAAAGAAGGAAGTGGAATGTACAGCCTACAAAGGTAGGCTGTAGCTGGATTATAGAGATTGCAATGCAAGGCTTGTGAGCTTGGACTGTATATTGGCGGCTTTATGAAATACTTTTACTTAAATATAGGGAATGAGCAGTCTTCAGGAGGTATGGAATGGATTTCTCCCGTGTGCCTCATGCCGTACTTCTCTGATGACAAAAATCCATTGAACTAGCAGTTCTCAAACTTTTTGGTCTCACAGATCTTTGTAGTTTTAAAAAATATTGAGAAGCCCCACATGCTTCAATTTATGTAGCTTGTATCTTTTGATATTTATTATAAAAATGTTCCTTAAATTTTGATGAGGTTGCATCCCCATAAGCCCTTTGTAAGTGAAAAATGTTATAAGTCAAAAATTATTTTAATACAGCTAACATATCAAGCATAACTTAGCCAGGCCTATCTTTTTGTTTGTTTTCTAAGAGACAGGGTTTCAGCCGAGCCTGTAATCCCAGCACTTTGGGAGACCGAGGTGAGTGGAATGCCTGAGCCCGCTGGCAAGACCTCATCTCTAATAAATCAAAAATCAGCCAGGCATGGTAGCACGGGCCTGTAGTTCCGGCTGCTTGGAAGGCTGAGGCAGAAGGATTGCCAGAGCCCAGCAGGTCGAGGCTGCGGTGGCCGGCAGCGGCCACTGCACTCCAGTCTGGGTGACAGAGTGAGACTCCAACTCAAAAGAAAAAAAAAAGAGACAGGGTCTCACTTTGTCACCCAAGCTAGAGTACAGTGACATAATCATAACTCCCTGTAACCTCGAACTCCTGGGCTTATGTGATTCTCCTGCCTCAGCCTCCCAAGTAGCCAGGGCTATAGGCGTGTATCACAGTACCCACTCACTAGCCTACCTTAATTGCTCAGAACACTTACGTAGCCTACAGTTGATCAGAATCATCTAGCACAAAACCAGTTTTTAATAAACTGTTTAATATGTGGTTTCTTGAATACTGTATTGAAAGTGAAAAACAATGTTTGGGTACTGAAAATATGGTTTCTACTGAATGCGTATTTCTTTGACACCATCATAAAGTTGAAATATCATAAATCAAGCCATCATAAGTCAGGGACCATCTGTGTTAGAAATCCAAACTGAGGAACTTTTTTTTTTTTTTTTTGAGTTGGAGTCTCACTCTGTCGCCCAGACTGGAGTGCAGTGGCCGCTCCCGGCCACCGCAGCCTCGACTTGCTGGGCTCTGATAATCCTTCCAAGTAGCCGGAATTACAGGCATGTGCTACCACACCCAGCTGATTTTTTGATTTATTGTAGAGATGAGGTCTCGCTGCCCAGGCGGGTCTCGAACCCGCGGGCTCGGGCAGTCCACTCACCTCAGCCTCCCAAAGGCGCGGGATTACAGGCTGAGCCACCAAGCCCGGCTGAGGAACTTTTAAAAGAATTCACAAGTGCATATTCCACAAACATACAGCTCTTAAAGGATTTGTACGGGTTTTTTGTGTGTGGAGGGGGAGTATTATTATGAGTAATGAAAAGAAATAAAACTATAAATAGAGACTCATGCAAAAGAGAAACAATCAGTTTTGCATGGGTTAGTTGGGAAAGAAGGAAGTGACCTTTTAAACAGCAATGAAAAAGGGAAACATAATGAATATGGGTGGCATATTCTGGAAAGAATACCAAGAGGTCTGTGGGGAAGAGATTCTGTGGCAAGTGCAGCTCCGTAGATGGGTGTGGAGCTGATTTTCAAGGGATTTTAACTTGTAGACATTGGGAAGTTATTAGAGAATATAAGTAGCATGCATTTTGAAAAATAACTGCTGGCAGTTTACAAATGAAGTGCAAACAGTGGAGGGGGTTCCCACCAAATAATCATAGTTTTTTTCCCAGGAACATAATTATTTATTTATAACACTTTTATTTTGTAAGAATTTAGTTCTCTTCTCCAGTCTACGTTTCCTTACTCCTTCAACCTTGAATAAATGGTTTCTAGGCCTCTCCTCACACTGGTTTTGATAGCCATATTATTACCCGAGTGTCTTTGGCACATGACTGACTTGTTTATGTTATATGCCTTGATGTTTAAGTTGGGATTTTGTTTTGATTCCTTCTAATTATCTTCTTTAACTCTGCAGACTCGGGCCAGACTACACATTTATGGGGAAGTATTCTCAACCTGATAGTTTATCAACACCAAGATGACATGGGATATGTGGAGTCGCTGCAACCTCTGGTTTAACCAGAATTTAAACCAAAAAAGTGCTGTTTTTTTATCATCTTTTTTCCCAGGAAGCTATCTAATGGGAACTTTAAAAATATTTTATAGAATAGAAAGCACTTTACTTACTCTTCCAAACAGCATCTTGAGAAACACACAACACATAACTAAATTCTTAATAGATACGTCTTTTAAAATCTAGGCACTGAACCAGGCAAGATGGCACATGCCTACGGCCCCAGCTATTCGAAAGGCTGAGGCAGGAGGATCCCTTGAGCCTAGGAGTCTGAGTCCAGCGTAGGCAACACAAAGTCTGAGCACTTGCTCTAGATTTTTCCATGTACAGAGTGTCTGTCTTTAGCTGTACCATTGTTATTTGAATAGGAATTAATATTATATAACCATTCATCTTGGATCCTAGCTATTTAAAGAATTGATAGCAAATTTGGCTTGCTTTTACCTTACAGAAAGTGGGTGTGTCATCTTTTTGGAATGTGGCGCTATAGATTGTAGGTAGTCTTTTCTTTTCTTTTCTTTTTTTTTTTTTTTTTGAGTTGGAGTCTCGCTCCATGGCCTAGACTGGAGTGCAGTGGCACGCTCCCGGCCACCGCAGCTTTAACCTGCTGGGCTCCAGCGATCCTTCCTCCTCAGCCTTCCAAGTAGCTGGAACTACAGGCACGTGCTACCACGCCTGGCTAATTTTTTGATTTATTGTAGACATGAGGTCTCGCCAAGTTGCCCAGGCAGATCTCGAACCCATGGGCCCAGGCAGTCCACTCACCTCAGCCTCCCAAAGCACGGGATTACAGACTGAGCCACCAAGCCCGGATGGATAGTCTTTTTCAAAAGCAGATAATGTTGCAAGAAAAACATTTTATTGCATTTCTCCCATTAAATACTCATTGTCGCCGGGCTTGGTGGCTCAGCCTGTAATCCCGCGCCTTTGGGAGGCTGAGGTGAGTGGATTGCCTGAACCCGGGTTCAAGACCCGCCTGGGCAGCGAGACCTCATCTCTACAATAAATCAAAACATCAACTGGGCGTGGTAGCGCATGCCTGTAATTCCGGCTACTCGGAAGGCTGAGGCGGAAGGATCGCTGGAGCCCAGCAGGTCGAGGCTGCGGTGGCCGGGAGCGGCCACTGCACTCCAGTCTGGGCGACAGAGTGAGACTCCAACTCAAAAAAAAAAAAAAAAATACTCATTGTCTGTAATTAAGCTGACTTAGCCATATTCAATTAAGAGTAATCTGTGCATAAACTATCATGTGATTGGGGGAAAAAAGAGTACCTTGAAGTGTGGGGTTTTTTGTTTTGTTTTGTTTGAGTTGGAGTTTCACTCTGTCGCCCAGGCTGGGGTGCAGTGTCAGGCCCACGACCACCCCAGTGTCAACCTGCTGGGCTCAGGCAGTCTTTCTGCCTCAGCCTTCCAAGTAACCAGAATTACAGGTGCGTGCTACCACACCCAGCTACTTTTTTGATTCATTGTAGAGATGAGATATCACCAAGTTGTCCAGGCTGTTCTCAAACCCGTGGGCTCAGGCAATCCCCTCACCTCTACCTCCCAAAGTGCTGAGATTGCAGGCTTGAGCCACCATGCCTGGCCAGGGTTTTTTTAAAACCTCATTTGCATTTGGTTTTGTGTAGTTTTTTTGTTCCAATCTTTTCATGATTACATTTTAATATGTCTTAATGCAGGCTACGTGTTTCATCTGACTAAGAAGTAGAAATTTACTAATAATGTGTGTCACTCTGTTCCTCTCATTTCATTTCATCTTCTCTCATCTTCCTACTCCCAGAACTAAGTATTTTAAGTTTTGGGCATCCCCTTGGGTCCCCTCCCACTGTGGGAGCTTTTTCTGTCCTCTCAAATTCTGCTGTAAAAAAAAAAAAAAGAATCTTAAGTTTTGAATATAATTCTAAGTACTTTTTGAATTACTTTTATCACAAACATAAATGTACTTAAACTATATTAGGTGTCCTTTTAGTTTTGTTTATAAACATTATATCACGTTTTTATGTTCAGAATACTGAGACTTGGGTTTTTTTTACTTCTTTTCACTCATTATTATTTGTTTGCATTATTCATGTAGCCATTTATTTTCACTGCTGTAAAATACTCTATTGCATGATTATAATCCAATCAAATTACCCATTCTATTATTGGATGGACAATTTACGTTGTTTTCTATGTTAAGCATGCATGTACATTCTTGTGTATGCCTCACAAGTCACATATATAGAATTTCTCTTCGGTTCCCACTTAAGATGTGGTTGGTGTGCTTATACATCAAGATAAGAAGTTTGTGTCACTAAGTTCACTGTTTAATTCAGTTATTAGTTTTTCATCAGATGAATTTCTCAATAAGGAAGAATAATGAACATTCTTGAACACTGAACTTTAAACCTTCTTGCTCAACTCCTCATTTTGTTTTGGACTGGTCCTATTAGTATTTTTTAGAGATTCCAGTTTATTCCCAAAGTTTGTGTACCATTTTACACTTCAACCAAAAACACTTTACCTAACACTCTGCTGACCTCGCAGGTGTAAAATGGCATTTTTTTTGTGATCTTAAATTACATATCTTTGATAACTAGTTTAAATTGAATATCTTTTCCTGTATGTATGGATCATATGTACTTCTGTAAAGCAACTATTCCTTTCTGTCTTGCCCATGTTTTTATAGTATTGAGTTAAAAAAAAAAAAAATCTTATGAACTAATATTTTACAAATTAGTCCCATTTTGTTACTTATTTCTTTTTTTTTTGGAGGGGGGAGGGAGTCTTTTAATGAAGAGAAGTCCTTGATTTTAGTAGTGTTAAGTTTGTCTTTTTCCTTTTTTTTTGAGTCAAAGTTTCACTCCGTCACCTAAGTTGTAGTATAGGATATGGTCACGGCCACCACAACCTCAGCCTGCTGGGCTCAGTTAATCCTTCCATCTCAGCCTTTCAAGTAGCTGGGACTACAGATGCATGTCACCATATCTGGCTAATTTTTTTTATTTTTTGTAGAGACAAGGTCTCACCAAGTTGCCCAGGCTGGTCTTGTACCCCTGAACTCAGACCATCCTCTCGCCTCTGCCTCCCAAAGTTCTGGGATTACAGGCGTGAGCCACCATGCCCAGCTAAATTTGTCTTTTATTGTGTGTGCTTTTTGTGTTGTCTTTATCATTCAAGTTTTGTTTTTTCATGTGTCTTTATCTAGAATTTATTTTTGTTAGTATATCAATATAGTTGGTTTTGCTTATTAATTTTATAGCTGTACACCTTGCTATGTGTGATTATTTCTAATAACTTTGCTGCAGATTTTTTGAGGTAGACTGTTTTATTCTCTGCAAATTTTAACTGTTTTCTTTCCAGCCTTCTTTAATTTTTTTCTTAATTGACTACATTTGCTTTGACCTCTGTGACTACATTGAAGGGAAATAGTAATACTGGTATCCTTGTCTTTTTCTTAATTTTAAAGAGAATACCGTTGGCATCTCTCTGTGAAGAATGACATTTGTGTAAGATTTTACTAAGTCTTGTTTAAGTATTAGGAATTTTTCTTAGTTTTTTATAAGCTTATAATGGGCAATACTGAGTTTTATCAGATACTTTTCAATGCATGTGATTAAATAGATTTATAGACCAATGTTAAATCACCCTTTTTTTTTTTTTTTTTTTTTTTTTTCTTAAATTTTGAGACAGTGTCTGTCTCTGCTACCCGGGCTAGGGTACAGTGGTGCAATCACAGTTTACCATAGCCTCAACCTTCTGGGCTCAGGCAATCCTCCCTCCTGAGCGTCCTTAGTAACTGGGACTACAAGTGCATCCCACCGTATCCAGCTAATGTTTTAATTTTTTTGTAGAGACAGTATCTCACTATGTTGTCCAGGCTGGTCTCGAACTCCTGGGCTTAAAGGATCCTCCTGCCTTGGACTCCCAAAGGGCTGGATTACAGGCATGAGCTACAGCATCCAACCTAAATCACCCTTTTGTTACTGTCACATTACTTTGTCTAGTGTATTACTTTTTTATATACCACTATGTTCTGTTTTTAGATAATTTGCTTGGAAGTTTTTGTGATTGCAAGTAAGATTTAGTTTACTGACTTCTAATATTTCTTCTCAATTGTAATTATTTGATTTATTAATCAGGATTATACTAGTCTCATGGACTGAGTTTAGGGGATATTCGATATTTTTATATTTTCTGGAAAAGATGTAAGATAGTAATCATCTTTTCCCTAAGAGTTTGGTAGCATTTTCCAGTAAGAAACATCTGGACCTGTGTATTTTTTTTGTTTTTTATTTTAAGCTTTTTAGTTACTTCAGTTTTTCTGACTGTTATGATTCAGGACTTTTTTTTCTTAAATCAGTTCAGAAAAGATAAGTTTTTGGTAATTTTCCCATTTAATCTAATTTTTCAATTTTATTTGAAATACAGTTTTTCAGACTACTTTTCCCCTTCCTTTTTGACACTGCTGTCTATAGTTATGACCTTTCATTCCTAATAAATTTGTGGCTTTTCTCTCTTTATCAGTGACATCAGAGATATGAAATTTTTATTAGTCATTTGGAAGAACCAATTTTTGGAATATTGAATCTTTATTGTGTATTTTTTATAATGTTCTTTATATTTTTGCATTTTGTTTCATTGATTTCTGTCATCTTGTTTTTTGTCTGCTCCCTACTTCCTATATTCTGGTATTCTTTGTCTGCTTTCTTATAAAGGACATCTAACTCATAAACTTTGAACCTTTTTTCCTTTTCTAATGTAAGCCTAAGGCTTTACATTTCTCTTTAAGTACTACTTTTACTGATTACTGCAGTTAAGTTTCCATCTCTAATTGGTGGGTTTAGAATTCTGTAGATGTACTATCTAGCTGTGTTCACAATCCATTGTATATCGTTGACAGGTATATTCAGATCCTCCACAAAGATGTTTTATTTTTTCTCTGTCATTCTCAGTTTTTGCTTTTATAGCTTGACACTATTTTATTAAGTTCCTCATAGTCTAGTAAATTAATGACTTTCTCATGTGAGATAGTTTTCTCATATAATTTGCCCATGCTGTTGCACTGTGGTGGACTTGGGTAGTCTGTGTCCTTTCCAGCCTTAATGTGATTCTCTCAAGGTGTCAATGAATATCTAGCTCAGTGGTGTTTCCCCAATATATGATTCATAATATATACTCGTTAACTAACAATGAATCTTTTAACCTTTCTTAAAATTTTTTAAACTTTTTATGCATAAAGAAAATTGAAAATCCTAAGCAGGCAGCCTAGTGCATTTCCACAAATGAAACACATTCATGTTAGGCAGCCCCCAGATCAACAAACAGAATACTACCAGTGCTCTAGGTCTCTCCTTCTCCCCCATTGAACCTGCTTTCTGTATAATCAATCATTCTCTCCCCTGTTAATTGCTGTTGTGATTGCTAACACCATAGGTTATTTTCATCTGTCTTTGACTTTATTATAAAGTGTGTCTGACTTCTTTTGTCAGCCTATGGCTATGACACTCATCCATTTTACTGTGTGTAGTTGTATTTCAGGTACCCTCACAACTGAATAATAACACCTTTACCTTTGTCCACATTGGATTACTTGTTCTTATTCTTTTACTTGTAGAAGGAGTTGAAGAGGAAAAATTGGAAACAGACCCTGATGATCAGCAGCCTGAAAAGGTAAAGTCTATTTGAATTGTCTCACAACAGAAAAACCAGAGAAAACATACCTTTCAGAGCCTTTCAGGGTTTTGTGAACTTTTGAGTCCCTCTCAGCGGACTATAAATAGTTCTGTCAGCCACTTAGACTTTGCTAGTTGTCGTAAGGCATAATACAGGGAATTTTTCATTATTCAGTTTGTCAGGATATATCCATTCCCTATCCTCCTCTTTTGTGCCCTTTTCAGGCACAGTTGGAAATGTAATACAAAATTTGTGATTCTTGTGAATATTGAATTGTAAGGTTTGGGTCCTTACTTGTGCCAGAAGAGAATGACAGAATATTAAGTGATTTTCTAGGAAAGTTAACTGCCAGCAGAGGTATATTTAGAAAAGAATTAATGAGAAACTGACATTTGAGATAGGTTTTAAAGAGCAGGTAGAACTATAAAGATTGAATTGTCGGTTAGGGAATTGAACATTCCAAGTGGTAGAAGAAGGACAGACACCAAAGCCAGTTATGTGAATGGCATCAAAATATGTCTTAGTGGCCCAGTGCCTATTCCATGAGAGACTGTAAATGCAAGGGGAGTTAGGCAGAATAGGACTTTACAGTCTCTTCAAGATCAGGTTCTGGGTCTTTGTATTCCTCATTTTGTTATAGCACATAGTGAGCAGTCAGGGGATGGGTGTGTGTGTGTGTGTGTGTGTGTGTGTGTTTTTGCGCAGGGATTTAAGGTCTTGGTTACATGTGGTATCCTCATTTTCTTTTAGCACATAGTGAGCAGTCAGGGGATGGGTGTGTGTGTGTGTGTGTGTGTGTGTATGCGCAGGGATTTAAGGTCTTGGTTACATGTGGTATCCTAAAATTGTATAGAGATAAGGAGAATGTGAGGATAATAATAAAGCTGATTGCAATTCCTACAGTGTTCCAAAAACCATGCTTTGTACTTTACATTTATGATTTCATTTAATTCCTTAAACAGCCTCATCAAGTCAGTGATATTCTTTCCATTTTATAGGCAGTGTTACATAATTTGTCCATGTCAGAGAGATTTCAAAATTAACAAATATTACCAAATACTGATCTGAGAAATTGAAGTTTTTAATTCCCAAAGCATGGTTACTGCTGCTGTGTCGTGTTTTTTTTCTGAAACCATTAGCAAATGACTGTATCAAAGGACTTTGTCGATATTTCTTCTGACAGCATTTCACCATGCTTCTTGGTTGATGATAATGAAATTTAAATGCCCTTAGTCTGTCAAAACAACTACCCATGATGATTATTTATTTATCTTTTTAGCCAGTAAATAATATCAGTTAATTCCTCTGACATTCCTTTGGGCATTGTAACCTGGCTTTATAGCATAGAATGCAGTGAGAGCAGGAACTCTGCTTTGGAGGCATATTATCTTGTGATCACTCAAGTGTTGAGGTGGTAAAAAATATATATATATATATTGCTCTGAGTTTATTAATTTATTTTCCAATTTTCTATAAGTTCCTTCTGAATTTAGTATACTTCTTGCTAAAAATAGTGGAACCCTTTTTTAGCCTAAGACAGTATTACTCATAAAATGACTGTTTTTGCTCACACCCTGTCTTGTTTTTTTACCCCTTTCAGACAGAAAACAAAGTAGAAAATGAAATGGATGAAGGTGATAAAGCACAAGATGGAGAAAATGAAAAAAATAGTGAGAAGGAACAGGACAGTGAAGTTAGTGAGGATACCAAATCAGGTAATTCAAGGAAACGCCATACATATTATGTAAAACTTTAAAAATGTATTGCAGAAATATGGGTATTTTTTTATGTAGACATATTTCTCATTCATTTTGGATTTGTCTTCCTTCCTTCTCCTTC
>NW_007258386.1:278917-307669 GCF_000164805.1 Carlito syrichta | reverse complement strand
CTCACTCTGTCACCCAAACTGGAGAGCAGTGGTGCAATCACTGCTCACTGCAGCCTTGACCTCATGGGCTCAAGTGCTCCTTCTCTATCATCCTCCCAAGTAGCTGGGACTACAGATGCACACCATCACAGCTGGTTAATTTTTTATTTTTTTGTAGAGATAGGGTCTCGCTATGTTACCCAAACTGGTCCCAAACTCCTGGGCTCAAGCAATCCTAGGCCTCCCAGAGTGCTGGGATTACACACACCCCGTTGTCTCGTAATATAATAATAAGTAAGCCAGGCTCGGTGACTCAACCTGTAATCCCACACTTTGGGAGGCTGAGGTGAGTGGATTGCCTGAGCCCACGGTTTCAAGACCTAACTGGGCAACCTGGCAAGACCTCACTTCTACAATAAATAAAAAAATTAGCCGGGCGTGGTAGTGTGCGCCTGTAGTTCCAGCTACTTGGAAGGCTGAGGCAGAAGGATCGCTGGAGCCCGGCGGGTCGAGGCTGCGGTGGCCGGGAGCATGCCACTGCATTCCAGTCTAGGCGACAGAGTGAGACTCCAACTCAAAAATAAATAAATAAATAAAAATAATAATAAGTATATGTTTGCATATTTGTATTTCATTTAGCAGATAGATGCCAGAGCTAATGCTGGTGGCTACGTTTTATTCTCTTTGTTTTCTTTAGTGTGAGGTTGAATAAGTAATAAGTAATAAATTAACATGATTGAAGTCACCTCACAGACTTGTCATTTTATTTTCAAATGTGTCATTTTGCATTAAGGAAGTACTCTGTTCTCAGTCTGATTTTCTGTAGATCCTAGGGTTCCCAGAACGTTTTATTGACTGATGAACACATAGTGGGTCTTAGACTTAGTCACCCAGAACTTTGCTTTATATCCAAGTCTACGTATGGAGCTTAGCAAAATAAAGGGAATACAATGTATATTGTTTAGAAAATACACCCCAAATAGAGGCAGACTTAAACGCACAGAGTGGTTCAGCAAAACTTGTAAAAAGAAGCAAAAGAACTGAGATCTCTTGGTAACATCAATCCTAGTATGTCATGCGGCAGAGGTGAGAAGTAAGATGTGTTACTGAGACTGGGCACATTGGTAATAAAACTCTCTGATATTTTCAGATGAAAAGGAGACTGAAGAGAACAAAGAACTCACTGATACATGTAAAGAAAGAGAAAATGATATTGGGAAGAAGAAAATAGAACATGAAATTTCCGAAGGAAATGTTGCCACAGCCGCAGCAGCTGCTCTTGCCTCAGCTGCTACCAAAGCCAAGGTTTGCCCTGACAGCCTTTTTCCAGTGCTCTCTTAAGCCATGAATGGTTGTATTGTTTTTAGTTAATTGGGGACATTTAGTATAAAGAGCCTTGCTCTCAATAGGGGATGACTGCTTGAATGGCATTTCTAGGTTTAGAAATCTACTGGCTGGAGGAAGATTATAGAAATAGTAGATCCAGTCCTCAAGGGTGACTTTTTCGGTCCATTCATTGTGTCATTTAGCCTTGTGAAGACTAGAGATTGAAGGCAAATCTTAAAATCTAAGGGACTGATTGTCTTTTTGTTTTTGATTTGTCTGCAGAACTTTCTTGGACTATTGTTTCAATAATTTCTACCAGATTGAAATATTTATGATTTTTAAGACAAAAATCTTTTTCCTTGTATAAATACTTCACCCTGATCTTACAGACTGAAAGGAGAGAGGAAACCTAATATAGTTCTTTTTCTCCTTGAGTTTGCCAGCTTTTCTGGGGGTGGTTTTTTTCTATTTATAACATAGTATAGGCTGCAGAGCATATTTAACAAGACAAGAGAATGTTATTTTTCCTGCTTTGTGTTAATTTAGCATTTTAAAGTATTCCAAATATGAACATGTAAAGTTTTAAAAAATCTTGTACCTGTTCTTCATTCTACATCAGAAGTAGTTTTCTTCCTTTATTGATTACCATATTTCAGGTAACAGTGATTGCTATAATATTCCTAATCATTTTACCTTGAGCTATTCTTGATTCATTAGTAAAGATGCTCCTTGATAGCCTTTAATTTCCCCAAATCCTTCAGCTACTGTGAACTGCTTCTCTCTAAGTGTTTAATCTAATGGTCCAATTCAAACTACATGACCGCTGTTTGGAATGCCCACCCATCTGACGTGGATCCTAGTTGGGGGGTTTTTACAGGCCACAGCAAGGCTCAGTCATCCAAACCAGATAGCCCAGCTGATTGTTATTATTACAGTAGCTTGAAACCCTGCATATTTATACTTGCCAGCCTCTTCCAAAGATATTGCCTGATGATTGTGATTTGGTTTTTTTTGTTGTTTTTTTGAGTCGGAGTCTCACTCTGTTACCCAGACTGGAGTGCAGTAGCACACTCATGGCCACCACAGCCTTGACCTGCTGGACCCAGGCTGGACCCTTCCATCTCAGCCTTCCAAGTAGCTGGAACTACAGGTGTGCACCAACAGGCCCAGCTAATTTTTTTTTTTTTTTTTTAATAATTGTGGAAATGAGGTCTTGCCAAGTTGCCCAGGCTGGTCTTAAACCCCTGGGCTCAGGCAATTCTCTCGCCTCTTTCTCCCAAAGTTCTGGGATTATAGACATGAGCCACTGTGCATAGCCATGATTGTGATTCTTTAGCTAATTTTAGGTATTCTCTTTCCCTTCCCATCCTGCACCTCTGGAAAGTGAGGTATGCTCTTGCTTAAATGACTGCTGAGGTAATATGACTGTTGTTTCACATTTGTCTGGTTTTGCTTCTTCGGAAACGTCTTTTTGAGTCTCTCTGTCTTCTTCCAGGTTGGACTGTTTGGGCATCTCCTTGTGTCTGAGCTGTCCATGTTCTTATTGTTAATACTGTCATCTTAAAAACCTTAAGAATTGTCTTGGACATATTTTCTCTCTTGATTACTGAGGAGCTAGAAGCCAAGAGGGCTTCTTCCCTCCTTTGTGCCCTTTCTTAGTTTTCAGACTACAACCTCAGGTCATCTTGGACTCCTCTGGTTTGTCTGTTTTTCTTTCTTTCTTTCTTTCTTTCTTTCTTTCTTTCTTTCTTTCTTTCTTTCTGTCTGTCTTTCTTTCTGTCTGTCTTTCTTTCTGTCTTTCTTTCTGTCTTTCTTTCTGTCTGTCTGTCAGAGTCTTACTCTGACACCCAACCTGGAGTGCAGTGGCATACTCATGGCCACCGCAGCATCAGCCTTCCAAGTAGCTGGAACTACAGGCGTGCACCATCACACCCAGCTAATTTTTGTTATGACTTACTGTAAAGATTAGGGCTCACCATGTTGCTCCAGCTAGTCTCGAACCCCTGATCTCAGGCAATCCACCTCCCAAAGTGCTGAGATTACAGGCATGAGCCACCGCCCAGCTCATCTATTTTTCATAGCTGTTCAGCTAATACATCTTTTTTTTTTTTTATTTTTAGTTGGAGTCTCACTCTGTCACCCAAGCTGAAGTGCTACAGCACACTCATGGCTACCACAGTCTCAACCTGTCGGGCTTAAGCGATCCTTCCACCCCAGCCTTCCAAGTAGCTGGAACCCCAGGTGCACACTACCACGCTTGGCTTATTTTTTTATTTATTGTAGAGATGAGGTCTCATCAAGTTTCCCAGGCTGGTCTTGAATCCCTGAGCTCAGACAATCCTCTCATCTTGGTTTCCCAAAGTACTGGGATTACAGGCTTGAACCAACTCTCCTGGCCCAGCCAGCAATCTTTATGGTGCTTCAGTTTGCTAATGCCCAGCTACTCCCATAGGTCAGTCTCCCTTGGTTGTTTCCCTTAATCGTTTGTCACCATCTCATCCTCTATCCTTCAGCCAAAGTAATCTTTTTTGTTTTTTACCTTTTTCTTGACGTATAAATTGCATTTAAGTACTTGGACATATAGTCTACAACTTAGTGAAATTTTTACAAACTGAACCCATCTTTGTAGCAGGCACCCACTTCAAGAAGCATAACATTACCAGCCCTCCAGAAGCTTCTTTATATTCTCTTTCAGTTACCATACCTCCCCCCAAGAATAATTACTAGTCTCTTAACACCATGGATTAGTTTCTCCTATTTTTTTTTTTTTTACTTCTTAAAAATGGAATCCTGCATTATGCCAAAAAATCTTTTAAAATGCAAATATGAGCATGTTACTTTCTTCAGTATCTTCCTTATGTCTCTGAGGCGAAAATGTCAAGTTCTTCAATAGGGAATTCAGGATTTTCTTTTCTTTTTTTTTTTTTCTTTTTTTCCATAATCAGGACCCTTCTTAATTCTCAAGCCTCATTTTCTTACCTGTCCTGCCCGAACTGTTTTTTGCAGCTCTACCAAACGGAATCCACTCTTTTATCTCCAGCTGAGCTTTTTTGGAATTCTTTCCTTGTAGGGCATGATTCTCTCTTCCTTTCTATTTCTTATCTTTTTATCACAGTGCTATGCTTCACTATATGTTGTCTTAGAAGGAACTAAAATGGTAGGCTACCTTAAAAAAGCTTTATGAATGTTTCATGATGTTTTCCTCTGGCCTATAGCTATTAATATTTGCAACTTTGGGCACACAAATGTGTCTGGTTGACACTGCTGACCATCTTACTACAACTGTTTGACTCCTTTACTACAGAGAAATTGTTTGTATGGACCATTTGGCCTGTCTCCTCACTATTCCATACAAAGTTAAGAAGTATGTCCAAAGAAGGATTTCTCTCCAGGTCACTGACTTTTCTCTCCCTCATCACCAGTCACTCTTATTTCTAATAACCGAGAGCTTGTATCTTCGTTCTCAAATCACCTAGTTTTCCTCTGATTTATGTAGTAGTACAAGTGCTCATGCCACATTACTTGGCACATGTGAACCATTCATTGCCACTTACAGCTGGATCTGATAAATTTCACAGCACACATAATCATTTTTATACTACATCATAATTAAGGGAGTAAGGAATTCACTTAAATTACTATAATTAGTATAACTTATATAGCCAGTCCAGGTTTCTCTTATTCTCATTTTGTTCTTCTGTATCTATAAACAGCTTTGTTATTAAGAGTTTTCCTTTAAAATCATTTGTCACATTCTGATGTAAAAAGGTAATTAGAGGTTCTAGATCTAGCTCCTAAAGAGGAGGTGGCATTCTTTTTGGTTTCCCCCTTTTATTGCCATATGAGGAATTCTTCAGGGGCTTGTCCGTTTTTTCATCGCACCTGCTGATGAGCTGTGAATTGCCCCTTCCTGAAGGAGTGGTATGTGGTATGAGCAGGAACACCACTGTATAGGTGCTCTGGATTCTTTCCATCTGAATCTTCAGGCTTATAGGGAAAAGCCCAGAATTATTGTTGGAATGAACTAGAAACTTCAGAAATATTTCTCTTTTTATCAGCAACAGTAGGTTTAGTTCTTCCAAGAAAGCAGATATCACATTTTCTTAAAACCACAGATATTTCATTTGAATTTATTCTACAAACCATTCCATGTCCACATTCCCCCATAATAGCTAAAACAGGTTGGTATTCATAATAACTGGATGTTAGCTCTGGGGCAACAAGAAGACTCTTTTCTTACCCCTTGAAAATAACTCATAACTTGCTCCTTTATGATGCTGTTCTTGAAGTTTCTTCTTGAGGTGGAAAATTGTCATTGTACATTTTAGTCACAAAGCTTTAGCAGGTAAAGGGTTGGTTGAAATCGATTTATATTAGACATTGATCATTGATATCTTTACTTGCTAATACTGTGGAGGGGAGACAGAAAGAAAAAAAAATGACCTATTTGATCATCCAGCAATTAGCCCTGTTTATTTTCATCCTTATATAACTACATGGAAATTACTTTTATTTGGCTGGGCACAGTGGCTCATGTCTGTAATCCAGGCACTTTGGGAGGCTGTGGTGAGAGGATTGCCTGAGCCCAGGGGCTCAAGACCAGTCTGGGCAACTTGGTGAGACCCTGTCTCTATAATCAAGAAAAATTAGCTAGGCGTGGTGGCATATGCCAATGTTTCCAGCTACTTGGAAGGGTGAGGTAGAAGGATCGCTTTGAGTCCAGCAGGTCAAGGCTGCACTGGCCGTGAGCATGCCACACTGTACTCCTGCCTGAGCGACAGAGTGAGATTCCAATTAAAAAACAAAAACAACAAAACCTAACTACTTTAATTCATTCTACCCATTACATAGAATGCGTTATTATATAAACTTTGCCTCTACCCTATTCCAACCAAGTTATTACTTCCTTCTCGTTAGTATTTGTTCTCAGGCTTTCTCCCACATTCTGTATATCTTCTATGGTACCCTCCTCGACCTCATCATTCTTCTCAAGCTCTATAAAGCCAATACATGAAGGGCTGGGACTGTGTTGAGACTGTCCCCAGATTCCCTTTTTGGAAGGCCCTGAGCATCAACAGTGTTCCTGTTCCATTTACCCCCTGCATATAACTACCCTTGAACTTAGTGGCCTAAAATTACAAGCATTTTATTTCACGCCATGATTTTGCATTGCCGAACTTGAGCCAGCTCAGCTGAAAAATTCTGCTCCGTGTGGCATTAACTAGAGTCACTCAGTATTCACCTCATGGCCGGACTGTTATGGAAAGCCATAAATGACTTCACTCATATGCCTGATACCTTGGCTGGGATGACTAGACCAGCTAGGATGGGTTGACATCACTCTCTTTTCCCACATCCTCTCTAAGAAATGAGCTGTGTATAGTTGTCTCAGAGTAGTTGGACTTTTTACAAGGCTTAGAGCTTTAAAAGAAGAGTGTCACAAGCAGTAAGAAGGGGAATCTTCCAGTGTCTTATGATTTGGGCCCCCAGACTGGCACAGAATAACTTCTCCCTTACTCTACTGGTCAAAGGTTCTGTCAGAAGTGAGGGTAAGGGAACAAAGTGCACACCTTAATCTGCCACAGTCTACGCTTTGGTCATAAATTATATACTTTTCTCCCACTTGCAAAATAAATATCCCAAGGTTTTATCTCACAATGACATCTGGCTGAAAATGAAAAATCTAGGATCTTCTCTAATTCAAGTCCAGGTACAGATCAAGCTCCTAAGGAGTGGTTCCTAAGCCCAGCTCTTTGAATACTGGTTTTGTAATTTGAAGATTTTAAGGCCTAGCATAACAGTGGAGAGATACATGCAGGATAACTGCACTCCATTCGAAAATAATTTGAATGGGAGACACAGAGCAGTAATGGCTCAAAGTAATTTTGAAATCTATCCAGCCACATTTCTGTTTTTTTGATCAGGGACCACCAGTCCTACTTCCTGAGAATTCTCCACAGCTTTTGACTTGACCCTCTGGACTTTGAATTCTTTATTCTGAGTCTTCTTTCTTTTTCATGAAAAAATTAGCCAGGCTGGACTCGGTGGCTCAGCCTGTAATCCCGCGCCTTTGGGCGACTGAGGTGAGTGGATTGCCTGAGCCCGTGGGTTTGAGACCCGCCTGGGCAGCGAGACCTCATCTCTACAATAAATCAAAAAATCAGCCGGGCGTGGTAGCGCATGCCTGTAATTCCAGCTACTTGAAAGACTGAGGCGGGATCGCCAGAGCCCAGCAGGTCGAGGCTGCAGTGGCCGGGAGCAGCCACTGCACTCCAGTCTGGGTGACAGAGTGAGACTCCAACTCAAAAAAAAAAAAATTAGCCCAGGTTTGCTGCTAAGTGGCTTTCTTGGCCTGCTTTCTACTTGTTTTAGTCCTCTTTTTTTTTTTCAGTTTGTATTGTCTTTTTTGCTTCACTTCAAGGTATTAAAATTTCTTAAAAACTTTGTGGGATTTTTGTGTTAAAATGCAATTCCTGAGCTGGGCTCGGTAGCTCCTGTGCCTTTGGGAGGCTGAGGTGAGTGGATTGCCTGAGCCCGCGGGTTCGAGACCCCCAGGCAACTTGGCAAGACCTTATCTCTACAATAAATCAAAAATTAGCCGGGTGTGGTAGCATGCGCCTGTAGTTCCAGCTACTTGGAAGGCTGAGGCAGAAGGATCACTGGAGCCCAGTAGGTCAAGGCTGCAGCGGCCGGGAATGGCCACTGCACTCCAGTCTGGGCAACAGAGTGAGACTCCAACTCAAAAAATATATATATATATATAATTACTATTAAACAAAAGCCACACCTGTATTTTTTTCCTGGACAGTTTTTTTTTTTTTTTGCCTTAGTCTCAGAGTTCAGAGTTAAGGTGTTAGGAGAACAATACCCTTAAAATTTTTAGATGCCTTTTAGTTGGAAAAATCTAGAAGATTTACAACTTCAGTAATGGTAATGCAAATAAATTCAGAGGTAAACATGTAGAGATGACACAGAAAACTAGTTTAAAACTAGGAGCAATGATTAGAAACAAACACTTTGGAACAGTGATATCAACTAGGCAAAAAAAAAAGAAAAGGTGAGGCAGTTACTCTTAAAAAGTGACACAACTTCGGCTAGAAAACTGTGGGACAAGTCAAGTGTTCCAACATACATGTATTAAGAATTTCAGAAGGAAAGGTTGAATGTGGCAGGAAAAAAATAGTGATTGAGTGAAAACGTTCCAAATTTGATGGAAAACATTAACTTACATATCTAAGGAGGCGTGCCCTTAAGGATGATTAGAGACTCGCCTATCTAGTAGAAGGGAGGAGTCTAAGACAGCAATCCCCAGCCTTTTTTGGCATCAGGGACTGGTTTCATAGAAGACAGTTTTCCCACAGACTGGGGGGCAAGGAATGGTTTTAGGATTATTCAAGCACATTTATTGTGCACTTTATTATTATTGTGATGTAATATATAATGAAGTAATTATTTAACTCACGATTTTTTTAAAAAGATGATGCACAGATGGAAGTGGTAAACAAAATAATGGGCAGGCCATTTGCAGACTAAATAAGTGTCAGATTCTGACTTAAAACCTGCCACCAGATGCAGCTATACAATTGAAGTATGTCAACTTACTTGTCACTCACTGATAGGGTTTTGATTTCAGCCACAAGCAACTGATTTAATATAGTCTCTGTACAGTCAAACCTCACTGCTAATGTTAATCTGTATTTGTAGCCACTTCCCATCAATAACATCATCTCAAATCAGGCATTAGATTCTCAGAAGGGGAGTGAACAACCTAGATCTCATATGTACAGTTCATGATAGGGTTCATGCTCCTATGAGAATCTAATGCTCTCACTAATCTGACACAAGATGGAGGTCAAGTGGTAATGTGAACGATGGGGAGTGACTGTAAATACAGATAAAGCTTCTCTGTCTTGCCTGCTGCTCATCTCCTGCTGTGTGGCCTGGTTCCTAACGGGCCTCAGATCAGTACTTGTCCATGGCCTTGGGTTCTGGGGACCTAGGTCTAAGAGGCATACCCTCAAGATTCTTAGAAGTCCTATTATGCAGGCCCTTAAGCAAGCTGTATAGCCACATTTTGAGCTGTTTGCCCTGAGGTCATCCTTTACTGATATTGCTCTAGATTGCATCTTTCTACTCATGCAGTGGTCAACATGTAATAACCTAAAGTTACCTGACTACTAGTTATTGTTAGAACCAAGACCAAAATCCCGGGTCTCTTGTCTTGAAGTCTAGTGATCCCAACCAACGGCAAAATATCTCATATCTCTGGTATACCAATTGTGATTTAAGTTTCTAATTTTTAAGAAGCAAAAAATAAAGAACAAGAAAAAGGAAGGAGACATTTAAAGAATACCATTAACTCCTGTTGGTCATCATGTTGCCATTCTTACTGCCCAGTTTATTTTTAGCCTCTTGTCAGAACTGAGTTCAATTCCTAGTTCTTTCACTTAGTGTGAGTCTTACCAAGACATTTAGGTTCTGAGCTCTAGTTTTGTTCTATATAAAATTAGAGATAATATATTTATTGGTAGGTTATAATTAGAAGAAAAAGAAGTAGCATGAAAATACCTACCATGGTGACTAGAATGAAGTAAGTGCTTAATAAATCTATTTCCCTCTAAGTACTCTAACTCAGTCTGACAGTTAGCTTGCACTTTTGTCATGTTAAGATTTTTTCCTTAAAGCAGCCATGAGCAGTACAGTAGTTCCCCTTATATGCTGAGGATACATTCTGAGACCCCCCCAATACATGCCTGAAATCATGAGTAGTGCCAAATCCAATATACTGTTTTTTTTCTTGTACGTACTTCTCTGTGATAAAGTTCAATTTATAAAATAGGTACAGTAAGAGATTAACTGCAATAGTAAGATAGAACAATGATAGTGATATACCATTCATAATTTCACAGCTAGGAGGTTTGTGCTTGCCATACATTTTAGTGACCTCAGTTGGCAATTTTCTTAAGTTGAGAACTTTCACCTTTTTACTTAAACAAAGCACATTTTGGCTTCTCTTTGGACTGTTTTATTTGCCATCATCACTAGTCTTTTGCTTTAGGACCATTATTAAGAAAAAAGAGAGTTAAACTTGAACACAACACTGCAGTATCACAACAGTCAATTTGATCATTGAAAGAGACTGAGTGACTAACATGCAGGTAGTGTATACTGTGTGGATATGTTGACCAATGGGATGGTTCCTCCTGCTGCTTAGAATGGCAGGCAGTTTAAAACTTAGGGTTTTTTTTTTGAGTTGGAGTCTGACTCAGTCGCCCAGACTGGAGTGCAGTGGCCGCTCCCGGCCACCGCAGCCTCGACCTGCTGGGCTCTGGCGATCCTTCCGCCTCAGCCTTCCGAGTAGCTGGAATTACAGGCACACGCTACCATGCCTGGCTGATTTTTTGATTTATTGTAGAGATGAGGTCTCGCTGCCCAGGCGGGTCTCGAACCCACGGGCTCAGGCAATCCACTCACCTCAGCCTTCCAAAGGCGTGGGATTACAGGCTGAGCCACCGAGCTTGGCTATGTTTTTCTTTTCTTTTCTTTTTTGTTTGTTTGAGTAGGGTCTCACTATTAAGACTTAAAATATGAAAAAAATCAAGTAGTAATATGCAATGCTAATTCTTTCCTTCCTATTTCTACTTATAATCTAGATGTTTTTCACTACACAAGTGAAATCATTCTTATACTTGGGATAGCGTAATTTTGATACCTCTTTGTAAAATTTCAACTAGAGATCAGACTGAATAGTCTATAATTTTATTTTTTCTTTGAGTTGGAGTCTCTCTGTGTCGCCCAGGCTGGAGTGGCACACTCACGGCCACCCCAGCGTCAGATCTGCTCGCTCCAACGATCCTTCCAAGTAACCAGAACTACAGGCATGCGCTACCACGCCTGACTCATTTTTTATTTCTTTTAGAAACGAGATCTTGCCAAGTTCCCCAGGCTGGTCTCGAACCTGCAGGCTCAGGCAATCCACTCACCTCGGCCTCCCAAAGTGCTGGGATTACAGGCTGAGCTGAGCCCAGCCTATACATTTTCAATAATAAACTACCTTAAAGTTCAGAGATTTGAGTTTTAGCTTATTTTTTGCTCAGTTTTTTTACTCAAATTTCTTTCTTTAGTCTGAAGACCACAGTCTGCTGGAAATATTTTCTTCCTTCACTCTGAAGTGCCCAGAGATTTCTAGTGAATTTTTCTAACCTCGGTAAATTCTAGGCTTTTGTGAAAGGTTATCTCTTCTCCCTGTCATTTCCACTCCCTAACCATCTCCTCTTATGTCTCTCTTAGAGAGGGAGGAAATAGACATAAATGTGAGACTTCCACCGGGCTCAGTGGCTCAGCCTCTAATCCCAGCACTTTGGGAGGCTGAGGTGAGTGAATTGCCTGAGCCCACGGGTTCGAGACCCGCCTGGGCAACTTGGCGAGATCTCATCTCTACAATAAATCAAAAATTAACTGGGTGTGGTAGCGCGCGCCTGTAGTTTCAGCTACTTGGAAGGCTCAGGTGGAAGAATTGCCGGAGCCCAGCAGGTTGAGGTTGCAGTAGGTGGCAGTGGCCACTGCACTCCAGTCTGGGTGACAGAGTAAGACTGCAACTCAAAAAAAAAAAGTGAGACTTCCCTAGACCTTGGCCTTGTGAATAAAAGTCAAGTAAATAGATAAAATACAGTGAAATAAATACTGTCATGAACCCTGTTGGAACTATGATGCAGGGAAGCTACCAGAGGAAGTGATATTGCCATGTTGGAGGTTGCAGAGGAAAATCTTCCAACAAAATGGGCTCCTAGAACATAAGCAAGACTACAGTTCACAAGTTTTGGTCACCTGTTATGTTCTAGACACTATTCTAAGAACATTTGTGTGTATCCTCACAACCACCCTGATGTGGGTGCAATTGTTTTCCAATTTCACAAATAAGGAAACAGACACAAAGAAGCACAGTAACTTCTAGACCATGGTTATACAGGCAATAAGCAGTCTGTCCTCTGTAGCCTTGCTGTTAACCTCTGTGTTATGCTGGTTAACAAGGACTTAAATGGCAGAGAACTCTCAGTGTAAAAGGTGATAAATTGAATACATAGAAAACAAAGAGCTTTTTAAAACGTATCTAATTTAGTGCTAAAGCCAATTCTATTGAAATTCTCAGCATAATCAGACCACCCTTAGTGCATGAGGCAGTAAAATAACTTTTGCCTAGACAGTCAGCTATTAAATCTCTCTTCTATTTCACATGTCACATTATAGTTGTATGGCCTTGGACATACCTTTTTTTTCATTTTGCTTTTTAATTTGAACTAACTATAGATATATGGAAGTTAGTACAGAGCAGTCTTGTGTATTATTCACAAATTTCCTCCAATGATGTCTTCTTATTTTTAATTAATCCAGTATTTCTATTCTATTTTATCCTCTGTGGTCTTGTTATTAGATAATACTTTTATTATTATAGTGTCTTTCCTAATGATTATTTCATGCATTAAACCGAATATTTTTACTACTTCCTTCATAATGCTAGAACTTCAGATAACTTTTCCCTGTTCAGTGTTCCTCAGTTCTTTTCTTCCTTTCATTGGAATTTAATTTAATACAATTCTTTAAAAACTGCTTTTGGAATTTCTTTCTGCGCAGGCCTACTAGCAGTGACTTTTCCCTCTTTAAGAAGAGCACTGGACAGAGAAAACTTTTTAAGAATCTGTTTTTCTTTGTTTTTTTATTTTATTTATTTATTTTGAGTTGGAGTCTCACTCTATCGCCCAGACTGGGGTGCAGTGGCCGCTCCTGGCCACCGTAGCCTCGACCTGCTGGACTCTGGCAATCCTTCCGCCCTAGCCTTCCAAGTAGCCGGAATTACAGGCATGTGCTATCACGCCTGGCTGATTTTTTGATTTATTGTAGAGATGAGATCTCGCTGCCCAGGTGGGTCTCGAACCCGCGGACTCAGGCAATCCACTCACCTCAACCTCCGAAAGGCGCGGGATTACAGGCTGAGCCACCGAGCCCGGCTGTTTTTATTTTTGAGTTGGGGTCTCATTCCATCATCCAGGCTGGAGTACAACGGCATGCTTATGGCCACCCCAGCGTCAACCTGCTGGGCTCTGGCAGTCCTTCCGCCTCAGCCTTCCAAGTAACCAGAACTATAGGTGTGCGCTACCACACCCGGCTAATTTTTTTAATTTATTTATTGTAGAGACAAGGTCTCACCATGTTGTCCGGGCTGGCCTCAAACCCACGGACTTAGGCAATCCTCTCGCCTTGGCCTCCCAGAGTGCTGGGATTATAGCCTTGAACCACCATGCCCAGCCTAAGAGTCTATTTTTCTTAAAAGATCTTGATTTCACCTTAACTTTTAAAGAGTATTATTTCAGTGTTATTTCAGAATTTAAGGTTGGCAATTATTTTCTTTCAAAACATTTTTTAAAATGCTATTTAATTTTTCACTGTTGACAAGTTGTTGTCAGTTGTGTTATTGGATCTAAGAGATAATGAATGGTAATGTGTATTCCCCATGCCACCATGGTTCTAAAATTGTCTTTTTGTTTTTAGTACTCTGTTGTACCTCACTGTGATTTTTATTGTTATCTGTTTTTTTAATCTCTGGGGTTTGCTAAACTTCTTGAATTTCTCAGTTGGTTCATTTGTTTTGGAAAATACCCATCCAGTTGTTATATTGTTTCTACCTCATTCTCTATCCTCTCTTTCTGTGATTCCAACTACATGATTGAGTCCCATGTCTCTCATGCTTGCTTCTGGCTATCTTTTTTTCATTTTTTCTTTTTTCTCTCTTTGCGACAGTTTGAATATTTTTTGTTGACCTTTCAGTTTACTATTTGAGTATTCTGCTATTAAACCTAATCATTGAGTTAAAATTTAAGTTATTATATCTTTCAGTTATATTTTCAGATATACATTGTTTCTTTATTCTTTCTTTTTTTTTTTTTTTGAGTCTGTATCTCACTTTGTTCCCCAGGCTGGAGTGCAGTGGCACGCTCACAGACATTGCAGCCTCAACCTGCTAGGCTCAGGCATTCCTTCTACCTAAACCTTCCAAGTAGCTGAAAGTACTTGGCATGTGCCATCATACCTGGCTAATTTTTTAAAATTTATTGTAGAGACAAGGTCTCACAAAGTTGCACAGGCTGGTCTTGAACCCCTGGGTTCAGGCCGTCTTCTCGCTTCAGCCTCCCAAAGTGCTAGGATTACAGGCATGAGCCACTGCACCCTGCCTAGATTCTAAGTCTCCGTTGATATTATTATTTTAAGTTAGGGTCTCTTTCTGTCACCTAGGCTAGAGTGCTGTGGCATGATCACAGCTTACCAGAGCCTTGACTTACTGATCAAGTGATCCTCCTACCCCAGCCTCCCGAGTGACTGGGACTACAGGCATGTTCCATCACACCTGGCTAATTATTTTTTGTCGAGACAAGATCCGCTATGCTGCCTAGGCTGGTCTCAAACTCCTGAGCTCAAGCAATCCTGCTGGCTTCCCAAGGTGTTGGGATTACAGGTGTAAACTACCATGCCCGGCCAGAGATGTCTTTATATTCTCACTTAATTGTAAACCCTATTAAGTTGGTTGCTTACATGAAGTTCTATTTTGAAATTCACTAGCCGGGCTCGGTGGCTCAGCCTGTAATCCCGTGCCTTTGGGAGGCTGAGGTGAGTGGATTGCCTGAGCCCGTGGGTTCGAGACCCATCTGGGCAGGCGAGACCTTATCTCTACAATAAGTCAAAAAAATGAGCTGGGCATGGTGGCGTGCACCTGTAGTTCCAGCTACTCGGAAGGCTGAGGCGGAAGGATCGCCGGAGCCCAGCAGGTCGAGGCTGCGGTTGCCGGGAGCGGCCACTGCACTCCAGTCTGGGTGACAGTGAGACTCCAACTCAAAAAAAAAAAAAGAAAAGAAATTCACTATTTTCAGAGTTTAGAAGGCATCTTTGTCTTTGAAAAACTCATTTTGCTTTTAGAATGTCTGATAAGTCCAGTATTTGAGGAAACCTGTTTTAATGTTTGTTTGCCTTTCTGGAAGCTTATAGGATTTTCTGTCTATGTCTTGTATTCTTAAAATTCCATGATATTTCTTGCCATGAATCTTTTTCTCTTTTATTTTTTGATACTTATTAACCTCTTTTTTTTTTAAACCTTGATTTGCAGTTATGAGGAAATATTTTGGCATTTAAAAAATTAAGAGTACATGGGGATTCCCCCAAGTTCCTTCATGAATTTAACGCAGATAGAACATTTTTTGCCAAAGCCAGCAGAGTTCTAGGAGTCACTCCCCCGCCCCGCCCCCAGCTGGAGTCTCACTCCGTTGCCTAGGCTGAAGTGCAGTGGCACACTCATAGCCACCCCAGCGTCAACCTGCTGGACTCCGGTGATCTTTCTGCCTAGGCTTCCAAGTAGCCGGAACTACAGGCATGTACCACCATGCCAAAGCTAATTTTTTGCTTTATTGTAGAGATGAGGTCTCACCACAGTGCCCAGGCTGGTCACAGAGTCACGTTTTTATAAAAATAGACCTAGAGCTGGGCATAGTGGCTCAAGCCTGTTAATCCTAGCACTTTAGGAGGTGAAGGCGAGAGGATTGCCTGAGCTCAGGCCAGCCTGAGTAACATGGTGAGACCTTTTCTACAATAAATCAAAAAATTAGCTAGGCCTGGTGGCCCATGCCTGTAGTTCCAGCTACTTGGAAGTCTGAGGCGGAAGGATCACCTGAGCCCAGCAGGTCAAGGCCGTGGTGGCTGTGAGCATGCCACTCCACTCCAGCCCAGTGTGTGTGACAGAATGAGACTTGACTCAAAAAAAAAAAAAGACCTACTAATTTAAATCATTATCTTCTTTTAAGGGAGGTGTTACTTATGACTAACTGACAGAAGTGAGTGGGAAACTTGTATTTTACACCTGTTTGTAACTTTTCAACTTTATATTCTGTGCATAACTTTCTTATTCAAAACTATAAATTGTATAACATTACACAATAATAACAGGTTTAAAATTAAATTTAAACTTTTGGTGTCATTGATGTAGCTCTGTGTGGATTAGGGAGGTAAACATGATCATTAACAATTAAAAATCTAAGCCAGGCTCGGTGGCTTAGCCTGTAATCCCGCGCCTTTGGGAGGCTGAGGTGAGTGGATTGCCTGAACCCGCGGGTTCGAGACCCGCCTGGGCAGCGAGACCTCATCTCTACAATAAATCAAAAAATCAGCCAGGCGTGGTAGCGCATGCCTGTAATTCCGGCTACTCGGAAGGCTGAGGCGGAAGGATCACCGGAGCCCAGCAGGTCGAGGCTACGGTGGCCGGGAGCGGCCACTGCACTCCCGTCTGGGTGACAAAGTGAGACTCCAACTCAAAAAAAAAAACAATTAAAAATCTGTCATGGGATTAAGAGTAATAAAAACAACAACTATAAAACTTCATCATTAGCTTTTGCTTACATTTCTGAATTTTCCTGCAAATGGGTCTCTATAGCTATAAAACTGCATTTATATTTTTCAGCTATAAAAGACAGAAAAATAATGCTCTCATTTAAGTGTTATGTCTCAGTGCAGCTACCAATAGAGCCTATACAATAAGTCCCCTACTTACAAACCTTCAAGTTGGAAATTTTCAAAGATGCATACATGTGTTAGCACGTTCAGTCACGTGAGTAAGTTTACGTGTCTGGCATACGTTGTCACGTGCATGCATCTTCTACAAGTGGTTGCATTTTTGTGTACTCTGCAGTACTGTATTGAGTACAGTAGTATGGTGTCTTTATTTTAAGCCCAGGATATCCGGAAGCAAGTGTGAAAGTCATAGTGAGCTGGTACTATATAGCCAATTGTGTTAACTGGAAACCTAGGCTAATAAATTGGATTTATGAATGTGCTCTCTGAATGGAACTTACTTGCATGTAAAGGACTTACTGTATTAACCTCTTCATACATATTAGCTCCTAGGTTCTGTGGGAAATACAGAGATGAGTAAGACAACTACTTTGCTGTTTTTTAAAACCTTGTGTAAACTTGGTGCTGTGCCAGGTGCTTATAGTCCCAGTTACTCTGGAGGTTCAGATGAGAGGATTGCTTTAACCCAGGAGTTTGAAGCCAGCTTGGGCAACATAGTGAGATCCTATCTCTTAAAAATAAAAACTTAGCCGGGCTCGGTGGCTCAGCCTGTAATCCCGCGCCTTTGGGAGGCTGAGGTGAGTGGATTGCCTGAGCCCGCGGGTTCAAGACCCGCCTGGGCAGCGAGACCTCATCTCTACAATAAATCAAAAAATCAGCCGGGCGTGGTAGCACATGCCTGTAATTCCGGCTTCTTGGAAAGCTGAGGTGGAAGGATCGCTGGAGCCCAGCAAGCGAGGCTGCAGTGACCGGGAGCGGCCACTGCACTCCAGTCTGGGCGACAGAGTGAGACTCCAACTCAAAAAATAAATAAATTTAAAAAAACTTTGTGTAGTAACAAAATTAGCACCTAAATTGAGCAGATACAGTAAAAGTGAATGCAAAGTGGTGTTTGTAGTTTGCTGGGGAGAACTTCTTGAATGGTGTCTGTAAAAGGTGGGGTTGAGTTCTTGCAGGTAGTCGTAGTCTTGAATAGATAAGAGTGATTTGGCGTCTTCCTCTTTTTGCTGCTGAGTTGCCAAGAAGCATAAGTCGAACTCACCTTCAGTCTTGTGACAGAGGAGTGACTTTGGTCCTGCTCCTCAAACTAGGGGTGCAGTACTCTTCTCCCCTTCCTTTCCACACATATTCTACTCACCACAAGAAAGGGAGAGGCTGTGTATCTATATTTCTGGTGTGAATGCGACCAGTACTTGCCTGCCTCTTTAAAATTCATAGGGATGGTGAAGGGAGGGACAAAGTGCAGGGATGGGAGCAGAAGGTAGGGAGGTATCCCCCAGGTCACCTGTTCTCTTTTACCCATCAGGGTCCTAGTTCACCGTCTCCTCCTTGATAGGTTCTTTGAAGGGCATTGTTTACCATGGGAGGTGTTTTCTTTAATTTTTAAAAGGGATTGATTTATCTCTATAGGTACCAGAAATTCAGGGACAGTAGTTTTTTAAAATTAAAATAAATATTTGGTAGAAACATACAAACGAGACATATAAGGTCTCATGCTTAACTACATAATCCCCACTTTGAATAACAGCTCTAGTATTTTCATAATGTTCTTTTAGCAAATGTTTACCTAAATAATTTGAATTATCTTTTATCCTTAGCACTTGGCTGCTGTGGAAGAGAGAAAGATTAAGTCCCTGGTAGCTCTCCTGGTTGAGACACAAATGAAGAAACTGGAGATCAAACTTCGACATTTTGAGGAGCTAGAAACTATCATGGACAGAGAGAAAGAGGCTGTAAGTACAAGGAATTCCATAGTGGCTTTTTTTTACAAACCCTTATGACTTTTCCATAAAACACAGTTTAGATAAAATAAATGGTAACCTACTCTGATGGTCTCTATTGGTAGCTAACTTTTGTCATTTGTAATGCCATTTGTCCTTTGAAAAAAGATTATCATCCAGAGATGATAAATAAAACTCTGTTCACTTTCTAAAACTAATTATCTAAATCTCAACTTCTTGTACCTTTTGTCTGTGAAGATACTAGGTACTACATTCTCTACTCTGCAAAACTTGCATCTTAAAATTTCTTTCATTAACTACTTATTACCAATAAAGTTGAAATGATGTAAGTCTATTATCTAGTGTGAGGATTTTTTTGATTTCCTGACTTTAATATAAATATTAGAAAATAGGAATTAATCTTGAGTTAGGATCCTAGTTTTCTGTGATTTTTCCTCAGATCCTACCATGGGCTTTCTCACACTTCCCTTCCCTCTCCTGGATGTTTTGAATAGTAGCTGGAAGTGTGGAAGTGGGCCTATCCTGAGCTATCTGAGGCAGAAAGTTTTGGTGTAAGGACATGGTTTACACAGGACCAAGAGAATTACAAAAAAGCCAAAAATGAGAAAGGAAGCCACAAAAATGAGAAATTTAGAAGCAGGGGAACATTTGATTGTCTCAAGGAAATTTTTTAGGAAAACAGATTAAGCTCTTTGGAAAAAAATTTTTGATGAGTTGACCAGAAAATGCATTGGTGACTTTCTAAACTTAGGCTGAATTTGAGCATGTAGTTAGAACTTTTTCCTGTGATTGTTTTGTCTTTTTTATCTACATGTGAGATACTGATTTTCTTGTTTCTCTAAATGATAAATTTAGAGTAAATTTATTTTGTTTATCTTACCCTAATAAGCTTCCTTTTTCTCACATTATGGATTTTCTTGGGGATTGAGGTAACAGAGGCTATAATATAATGGATTATTGGCATATGTGGAATTCAAATAATGGTTGAGTAATTCCCTCTGTCAACTAGATGCCCTGTTGTCATTTGTGAAACATAGCTGATGTGTTAGCCTTGAGATGACCCTAACTAAGCACTTACAAATTAATTAATTAAGAATATATTATTCCAGAATAGTGATCATTTTTACACTTGCCAAACTCTTTCTTAGTATTCAGTCCAAGCAAGTTCTCTGGTAAATTCTTCATGATAAATAGCCCAGTAACTCAGCATAGCCCATACTCATTTTGTCCTAAGACCAGCTGGGCCACTTGCATGGGCATTCTGACCCTGTGAGTAGGGAGAGGCTGCTTCAGTAACTCTCCTACGCCTACCCTACACCCTCCCATTCTCAATTCTCCAACGAGGAGTCTTCTCACTCCCCATGCCTCTCACTCACTCTACTACCCGCATCTATCATTGAGCTTCTGTCTCTGTAAACATCTCTTACACTGTTGGCCATCTTCTGCTTTAGGAACTGAAGAGACCCTAGTCTCATTTTCATTACCTTCTGTTTACCAGCCATGCCAGACCACATGTTGGCTTCCCTTATAGCCTCATTCTCTTTTCCACCTGTTAGCATCCTGCTCCTCAGGCTGGAAAAGTACTTTTCACCCATTTTTTGGCTAACTCCTGTATCCCTCAGCTATAGGTGATGCCCTCCCCATTTACTGCTGTGGTAGCCTCACAAAGCACTTATTGTATCACAATCACCAATTCATGTGTCCACATTCCATACCAGAGTGTATGCTTTTTGAGAGCAGAGACTTAATCAGGTATCTTTGTTAATATAGGACTGGCACATCATAGGCCCTTATTTAAGTATCTTGAATGAATGTACACCAGCATCATTATTAGAAGTAGGAAAACTGGGCCAGACTCAGTAGCTCAGCCTGTCATCCCAGCACTTTGGGAGGCTGAGGCAAGTGGACTGCCTGAACCCATGGGTTCGAGACCAGCCTAGGCAACTTGGCAAGTTCTTGTCTCTATAATAATAATCAAAAACTAGCCAGCAAGCTCCTGTAGTTTTGGCTATTTGGAAAACTGAGGTAGAAGGATCACCAGAACCCAGCAGGTTGATGCTGGGGTGGCCATGAGTGTTCCACTGCACTGCCTGGGCAACAGAGTGAGGCTCCAACTCAAAAAAAAAAAAAAAAAGGGAAAAGTGGAAAGGAAAATCCACATCGGGGGACTTAGTTTAATGGGAAAAACAGTCAATAAAGCAAATAATAGCAATATAGTTTGTTTGGTATAGCTATGGGAACAGAGCGATTCCTGGGAGATGGAGGGGAGATAGAGAGGGAATATCACCTAATCAGCTTCCCTTTTCTTACTTTATGGATTTTCTTAGGAGAATTGAGGTAATGAGGTCTATAATAGAATATATTATTGGCATATGTGGAATTCAAATGATGGTTGAATAATTCCCATTGTCAACTAGATGCCTTGCTGTCATTTTTGAAACATAACTGATGTGTTAGCCTTGAAGATTACAGTGACCCAACCTAAGCACTTACAGAATAATGTCTAGATTGTCAAGGGCTCTCCTTAGCTCTCAGTCATTTTCTCTTTAGGTCCCCTCTTCAGGCCTTCTGATGGAACTGTTGTCTTTTACCCAAGAATAGTAGAGTCTATGGCCCCTTTCCATTTCTGTCCACTGTCTCCCAGTCACTTGGGGGTTGTGCATAATGACTCCGTTTCTCTCAGCCCTGCAGAATTTTCCTTGTGCCATGGATTTTTTTTTTGTAATTAATTATTTCTAATTATATAACTCCACTGTTTTTTCTTTTGACTTTTTAAAAATGTTAAATTCTGATCCTATCACATAAAATATTTTATAAATAGTTTTTTAATACAAAGGCACAACAGAGTTTGGGCACATTGGCCCAAACCTTTAATCCCAGCACTTTGGGAGGCTGAAGCAGGTGGATGACTTGAGACCAGCAACAAAGTGAGGTGTTGTCTCTACAAAAAAATTTAAAAATTAGCTGGACATGGTGGCACACGCCTATAGATTCAGCTACTCAGGAGGCTGAGGCAGGATCACTTGAGCCCTGGAGTTTGAGCCTGCAGTGAACTGTGATCATACCACTGCACAGAGTGATTTCACAACTCAGTAAAATAAAATAGTAAAGTAGTAAGCACAACTGAAAACGATGGGAAAATACAGACTCTATCCAATACACAAAACTCCTCTGCTTGAATTATTTGGTGGTTGGCCTTCTTTTTCTAATAAAATTGTTTTCCCCTTATTGTAAAGATGCGGGGTACAAGTCAGGATTAGGTACATAAGTAGTTTATGTATAGGTGAAATTTGGGCCCACAACTAGTCCTCACTTCCCATGGTTTAGGGTCAGGTACTCTTATTGATGTTACATGCCACTTGTTCCCTGGCAGTATCCTGCTACTGCCAGTCCCTCTTCCTTTTCTTAATAGGCATTTGGTGTTAACTGCACTTGTGGCATGACAGTATTGAACAGACTCTAACTCTACCCAATGAATGTCAGTAACCCAACTGTATTAGTTATTTATTGCTATGTAAAAAAAAATTCCCCAAAACTTAGTGACTGAAGACAAAAAGCATTTATTATCTCACGTGGTTTCTGAGGAAGTGACTCAAAAGAATAATATGAAAAAGTACCCAAAATAGAAGTTACAATGTCTTTTATAACCTAAACATAGAGGTTACATCCCTTCACTTCTGTATCTTCTTGATCACACAGACAACTCTGCTTCCAGGATAGGTAGGCAAGTTTCAGTTTGAAAGATCAACTTCACTATGTCACCAGCTCATTTTATACACAATTAAGACATAACCTCTTTCTCCACCCAAGCACTAACAGCTTGTCCTTCCCTATGGGCAAGCAAAGCCATGACTTTTTTCCTATAGTTGATTTCCAAACAGAACTATTGTGAAGATTGAGAGAAGTATGGCATGTGTGTAGCACAGTGCTAGCATATGTAAGTCTTTGGTAAATATATGCCTTCCTTTATGTAAGCTAGTCATCAGCAACAATATGAACTGCTTAGGATTTATAAGTTGTTGTTGAATTTGTGAACATTTATTGGGTCAGTAGCACTTTTTTTGGGGGGGGGGAGTTGGAGTTGGATTCTCACTCTATCGCCCAGGCCAGAGTACAGTGGCACACGCTCACTGCCACCCCAGCGTCGACCTGATGGGCTCAGGCGATCCTTCCTATGGTATAACTTACCCTGTCCAAGCTCCATCTTGTTTGTAAGAGGGGCTAGCAAATGAGTGGCTTTATGCTGCCATACAGCTTCACTGCTGAATTCAAAGGATAGTCAAAGCAATTCTTGCTTATGGCTTCGTCATATAGTTTTTTGGGGGATTAAATGAGAAAATCCATTTAAAGTGCTACTGACCGGCCAGGCATAGTGGCTCAAGCCTGTAATCCCAACACTCTGGGAGGCCAAGGTGAGAGGATAGCCTGAGTCCACGGGTTCGAGAACAGCCTGGGCAACTTGGTGAGACCTCATCTCTACAGTAAATTTTAAAAAAAGAATTAGCCAGGCATGGTAGCATGCGCCTATAGTTCCGGTTACTGGAAGGCTGAGTAGGAGTCCAGGAGTTTGAGACCAGCCTGGGCAACATAGCAAGACCTCGTCTCTACAAGAAATCAAAAAATTAGCCAGGCATGGTAGCACATGAGTATGGTACCAGCTTCTGGGGAGACTGAGGTACAAGCATCATTTGAGCCCAGAAGTTCAAGGCTGTGGTGAGCCATGATTATGCCACTGCACTCCAGTCTAGGTGACAGAGTTAATACCCTGGCTCAAAAAAATAAAAATAAATAAGGGAGAGAGGAAGGAAGGAAAGAGCAATCCACTGGTATCTCATTTTAACCTAGGTACTCTAAAGTGTATGTTCAGGTTCTATCAACCTTCTGTCATGAATCAGTAAAGCTGATGCTCTGGAAAGTGAGCAGGTCAGCTAGATGTATAGCCTCCTCACTTGCTACCTAGTGCTTTTCCACCTACTATATGGCCTCAGTTCATTTTAGGGTGTACTCCTGCTCATCTTTATCCAGTAAGTGATAGCTTTAGGACAACATTTTTTGCATTGAACATTTGGTCTTGTTTAAATAGCAATAGATTTTAAATATTTAGACTACCAGAATAAGATATGAAGTTTCTGACTGGGTGCATTGGCTCATGCCTGTAATCCCAGCACTTTGGGAGGCGGAGGCGAGAGGATTGCCTGAGCCCACGGGTTCGAGACCAGCCTGGGCAACATGGCGAGACCTCGTCTCTACAGTAAATCAAAAAATTAGCTGGGTGTGGTGGCACATGCCTGTAGTTCCAGCTACTTGGAAAGCTGAGGCAGAAGATTTGCCTGGGCCCAGCTGGTCGAGGCTGTGGTGACCGTGAGCATGCCATGCATTCCAACCTGGGCAACAGAGTAAGACTCTGACTCAAAAAAAGATATGAAGTTTTTTTTTCTCTCTCTCTAATGACTTAAAATTAGATGTTGTTTTGAGTCTTCAGTATGTGGTCATTAAGTATAAGGATATATAAAAATTTATTTATTTTTTTAGTTGGAGTCTCACTCTGTCGCCCAGACTGGAGTGCCGTAGCCGCTCCCGGCCACTGCAGCCTGGACCTGCTGGGCTCCGGTGATCCTTCCGCCTCAGCCTTCCAAGTAGCTGGAATTACAAGCGCGCGCTACCACACCTGGCTAATTTTTTTGATTTATTGTAGAGATGAGGTCTCACCAAGTTGCCCAGGCGGGCCTTGAACCCGTGGGCTCGGGCAATCCACTCACCTCAGCCTCCCAAAGCACAGAATTACAGGCTGAGCCACCGAGCCTGGCTTATAAAAATTTTAAACCTTTCCTAGGTAACATGAATTCAGCGATAATTAGTGCTCAATAGCTATTATTCTAGCCTTCTCATATAATGAAGTGCTGATGTTGGCAGAAGGTAGTTATAGAAGTTAGAGAGTCTGTTAGGGAGATGGCATAAGATAAAACATTGACTCCAGTTTAGGGGAGGATGCTGAGTGGGCAGTGAATCCACCACTCGGTGTGTCTACTGGACTGAGCAGCCTTTTGTATCAGGCAGACAGCTTACAACAATCAAGAGAGCAGGTTTCCAACATGGGCTGTGTTAGGACTGGAAATATGTGGATAGAATTGGAGTGCCTGGAGCCTGTGTAAGGCATTTACATTTTAAAAAATAATAATTTGCCGGGCTCGGTGGCTCAGCCTGTAATCCCGCGCCTTTGAGAGGCTGAGGTGAGTGGATTGCCTGAGCCCATGGGTTCGAGACCCGCCTGGGCAGCGAGACCTGATCTCTACAATAAATCAAAAAATCAGCTGGGCATGGTAGTACGTGCCTGTAATTCAGGCTACTCGGAAGACTGAGGCGGAAGGATTGCTGGAGCCCAGCAGGTCGAGGCTGCAGTGGCCGGGAGCGGTCACTGCACTCCAGTCTGGGTGACAGAGTGAGACTCCAACTCAAAAAATAAAAAAATAAAATAAAATAAAAATAATTTAATGCCAATGAGAATGGACCTATGAGCTGTTCCAGTTTATGTATTCTAAACTAAATGTTTTCCAAGTCTCTGAAGTTTACATGGCTAGCTATAGAAATTGTATGTGTTCAGAAAAGAGAGACAAGCATAGGAAACTCAAAACTGTGAGAAACCCAGACCTGGAGATTCAAGGGTAGATGAAACATTTACATGTAAAGAGACCAAATACTATGAGGCAATGGTGGTTATGAAAATTCAGAGAAAAGGAATGTCATGGTCAGTTCCAATTATCAAGGCAAGCTTTCTGGAGGAGTGATTGATCTGATTTGTAAGAATGACCCAAATCCTGAAATCTGAAGACCATGATTGCTTAGGAAACTAAAGAGTCAGCCTGCCCATGATAACGTTTATGGTAAAGAAGATGATTTATTTGTTCATTTTTCAAATATTTATTGACCACCTACTATGTTCTAGGCTTGTGGGCACTGGGGTTATAGTGATAAATAAAACTGTACAAAATTGTCTGCCTGGTGGAGCTTAAATAATTAGAAATAACAAATGAAGGAAGTTATTAGGTATTATATGTATGTCTGTGTATTTATACATGCTTTGTATGTATAGTACATGTATTAAGGGCTGGGTCAGGGAAAATCAGGAGTGGAGGTGAGGAATTTCAGTTTTTTTGTTTTTTATTTTATTTTATTTTATTTTATTTTATTTTTTTGAGTTGGAGTCTCACTCAGTCGCCCAGACTGGAGTGCAGTGGCCGCTTCCGGCTACCACAGCCTCGCCTGCTGGGCTCCGGTGATCCTTCCGCCTCAGCCTTCCAAGTAGCCAGAATTACAGGCACGTGCTACCACTCCTGGCTAATTTTTTGATTTATTGTAGAGATGAGGTCTCGCCAAGTTGCCCAGGCGTGTCTCGAACCCGCAGGCTCAGTAATCCACTCACCTCAACCTCCCAAAGGCGCGGGATTACAGGCTGAGCCACCGAGCCCGGCTAGGAATTTCAGTTTTAAGTGTCATCAGAGTAGAACTAATTGAGAAACTGTTCTACTGTCAAGTGCTTCCAAATACTAGAAACAGCCAGCTCAGAAGCCCTGAGGCAGGAGAATGACTGACATGATTAGGAGCTAGGGAGTAAGTTGAATGGGTTGGAGCATAAATGAGTCCAGAGAGGAGGATGAAGTCAGAGAGATAATGGTGACCAAATCTCAAAAGTCCCTGTAAGCCATCCACAGGCCTTGCGCTTTTCTGTGACTGAAATATGGAATAATTACAGGACCTTGAGTTGAGGACTGGAGTGATCTTCCTTACAGTTTAGCAGCATCATTGTCTGTACTGTATTGTACAGAGCAAATCATAAGACAGCAAGGTCAGAACTAAGGGGGCTGGCCGGGCACAATGGCTCACACCTGAAATCCTGGCACTTTGGGAAGCCTAGGTAGGCAGATCACTTGAGCCCCGGAGTTTGAGACCAATCTACTGACATAGCAAGACCTCATCTCTACAATAAAAAAAATCAAAAAAATTAGCCTGATATGGTGGTACATGCCTGTCGTCCCAGCTACTTGGGAGGCTGAGGCAGAAGGATTGCAGATCACCTGAGCCCAAAAGATCAAGACTGCGGTGAGCCATGATCATGCCACTGGACTCCAGCCTGGGTGGCAGAACGAGACCCCAGCACACAAAAAAGGAGAGAACTGAGATATATGAAGAGGATGTTGGGGTAACCCACGTGAGATAGGATGGTGGCTTGTACCAGGATAGCAGCCTTGGAAGTAAAAATAAATGGTCAAGTTCTGGATGGATTTTGACAGTAGAAATAATAGTATATCCTCACAAATAAGATGTAGGTTTTGTACTTCATGACAAACTAAGAAAGAAACAAAAAGACAAAAAGAGTGAATTTCACACTGGTCCAGGGGAATTGTATTTGCTTTCTGTTTATTTGTAATTCATCTCTGTCCTGCCTGTCATAAAATTGAATCTATTGTCAGACATGCATCATCACATTGTAGGTAGTTTTATTTCAGATTAAGAAAGCCATACTCAGTAGCAGGTTCAGTTCTGATGCAGAAAAACACGTGGCATCATGAAGCAAGTACATTGCAGCAAGGATAAAATGACCAGTCACAGTAATGGCGAAAGCTCTCCTTTTGGGTTTCTGCTCCCAGAAGCAAATGTGGAAGCAGCAAAATGCAGTTCTATTGTTTTTTTTTCCTCAGCTATAAGGGGTGGATATGTCTGTTTTGGATTTGGTTTATCTTCAGTGACTATCTCGTCCATGATACCAAACATTGAAAAGGAAGGTGTGACTATTTACTTTAGCTCTGAGGCTTAACGTCTTGGCTGATATTTCAGTCCTTGGCAGTGCAGATAGATTTTTGTGGCCCTCACCATCTTTTACTCTTTCCCACCCCCCTCCCTGCTTTATGCAAATAGAAGTTGGGAGAAGAGCTTTGTGTGAACTTCAGCTGCACTTGCAGCTGTGTCTGCGTTTGGTGTCTTAGTGTTGAAAAGTGCTCTGTTGTGTTAGGTTCCGCTTGGATACGACTGCTTTATACATACACAGTGAAGGAGTGAAGGGGGAGAGGAAGGCAGAGTTTGAATGCAGTGCGGGGGCTGGGGCAGGAGGAGCGGGATGTTTCTTTAGAGCAGGGCTACAGGCAGCCTTGTATGAAAAACTGGGTTCTCTAGAGCCAGACTGGAGTCATGAAAGAAAGTTTAAAAGTTCATCAACACTTGATTTGCATGATTAGTTTATACTGTTCATTTTAGTTTATTGGAACTTCATCCATAGTCCTAGGAAATGAAGATGGGAGAGAAGAAAATCAAGATGTTTATAGCAAATGACTTGGACACTTTTTAGTATTTTGATTTTTGCTTACAAAAATAATCGATTTTAAAATGTGTATAATGTAAAAAATTCAAATGATGAATAAATTTAAAAGTTCTCCTGGCTGGGCGCAGTGGCTCACACTTATAATCTCAGCACTTTGGGAGGCTGAGTTATAGAGGATTCCCTGTGACCAGCCTGGGCAACTTGGCGAGACCTCATCTCTACAATAAATCAAAAAAATTAGCCAGGCGTGGTGGTGCATGCCTGTGGTTCCAGCTATTTGGAAGACTGAGGGGGAATGATCACCTAAGTCCAGCAAGTCGAGGCTGCAGTGGCCAGGAGTGTGCCACTGCCTTCCAGCCTGGGCGACAGAATGAGACTCCAACTCAAAAAAATTAAAAATAAATAAATAATGAAAGTTTTCCTACCCTCAGTTTCATTTCCTAGAGATAAATACTGTTAATAGTTTGGTACTCACGCACTTCAGTGTATGAATAAAGATACTTATACATGACCACAAAGTTATTTTTATGTACTTGGGATTATGTTATAAATATTTACATTGCAACTTGCTTTTTTCCCCACTCAGTATATCTGATATAACTGAACACCAAGAATAATGCTTTGATGATCATCCTTATATACATATCTGTACGGTATTCTAGGACAGATTTCCATACGTCTGATCACTATGTCATTGGTAAAGTACATTTCAAATATGGCCAATACTGCTAGATTTCACATTCTTTTTTTTCCTTTTTTTTTGAGTTGGAGTCTCACTCGGTCGCC
>NW_007258386.1:273795-278897 GCF_000164805.1 Carlito syrichta | reverse complement strand
TGAGTAGCCGGAATTACAGGCATGCGCTACCACACCCGGCTGATTTTTTGATTTATTGTAGAGATGAGGTCTCGCTGCCCAGACAGGTCTCGAACCCACGGGCTCAGGCAATCCACTCACCTCAGCCTCCCAAAGGCGCGGGATTACAGGCTGAGCCACGGAGCCCGGCTTAGATTTCACATTCTTTCTGATTGTCACAAAAGCGAATGCAGTTGAAGACTGCATTCAATAAAAATAAGTTGTCCAGAACAAGAGAAGTGTTTCCTTTGCATGATAAAACCAGAACATGGTGATAAACTCTGCTGCATCTGCCCCGGAGCAGGGAGGGCCTTCCAGAATGGTATTACTTTCACCTTAAGGGACCTGTTTATTTCACATTGGAGCTTTAGGCTTCAATTGGGTTCTCTTTCAGGGGTGTATATGTGTGTCTAAACACTTATCCTGATCTGAATATCACATGTTCTCACTCATATAATGGACCTTGAACATCCAATGTAATACTATAAGAAGATGACTGATGGTACTGGGAAACTATGGGGGGGAAGGGGGATGGGATTAACAGTAGCAAATATCTGTCTGGGGATGGGGAAACACCTCTTATCAACAGGGTGTCTGAATGAAACGTAATTGTACACCTAACCCTTAACTGTACCCCACAAAACCATAATAAAAAATATTGATTAATAAAAAATTAATTAATTAATTAATTAAAAAATAAACTAAACACTTATCCTTTTTGGTTCTTGTAATTACCATCTATGTTTTAATATGATAGATGAAGCTCAGAAAATAAATAGGATAATGGAGCATAGCTCGTTTCTTGACAAGGAAAGTTGGGCTGATCACAGCTGGCCCTCCATCCTCTTGATAGTAGATTCCTCCTTTAATGTTAGCCCCCATAGAAAGGCTAGTTTGTTTTTAAAAACAACAAACCACTGAACTGGGTAATGCAGAGACCAAAATTTCCCTGCAGCAACACAGAAAAATCTCCTTCCAGTAACCGTTCAGCTTCTTTTTAAAGCAGATCTTGACCTAAATTCCAGAGTTCTTACATAACTTCAGGACCTCAGCCAAACTGTTAAGAGCAGTAGTTACTCAACAAGAACATAGGTAAGCGGTCTTTTTTTGTCTACCTCTTAAGTCTAACCTCAGTAAATTATTATAGAGTCCTAAATTTCCTAGAAAGAATGTTAAAAGAAAGCTAAACCAAGGATCTGTAGTCAGTATCTTTAGGTCCCCCCATCCCTTTTTTTAAAAATAATTTTACCTCGTACTTAAACATTCATCTGATTCGTCTTCTGCAGAACTGGGCTTCCAGAGTATTCTCTTGCTATTTACATCTTACTACTCCCCCTCATCATATAAATAAGAAGTTGAACCGGGCCAGGCTTTACCCTCTTCAGATCACCCTCCCTAGAAAATAAAGAGCCCACACCAGACTATTAGGACCATGGTAGAACCCTATCTCACTCCTTCCTGGTAACCCTCAACCTTTCACAAAATAGTTTGTTTCAGATCTCCTTCTCCCTAAGGAGACTCTACAAGACCCAAAACCCAGAACATAAACTTAAATATTGATTCTCTTATTTCTTCTCCTCCTCACCTACTCAAACCTCTTCTTTTCATAGTGTGTCCATGGCCTGTCTTCCCACATTCCATCCTTCCATGGAAATTCAATAGTTGCTAATCCTGATAACCAGATACTTCTCACTCACTTCCACAGGGACTTCTCCCAGGCAGCCCTCTGCTATAAACCTAGGTTTATTCTGATGCTTATTCCATCTGTTTTTTGCTAATGATAGTATATAGTATTTATCCACAGAACTAGCTATTCCCAAAAACTAAAATGTTAAGTTTCCCTAACCTATTAAATGCCTCAGAATAGTGCTCAACAGAAGTGAGATATATATATAAAACTAAAATTTTTCTAATAGCCACATTTAAAAAATTGAGAAACAGGTGAAATTATCATTATTTAATCATGTATATATATAATACTGTTTCCACATGTAATCAATAGGAAAAAAAAATTTTTTTTATACTAAGTCTTCCAAATTTAGTGTGTGTTTTACACAATAGCACATCTCATTTCCTATTAGCCACACTCCAAGAGCTCAGTAACTGTGTGTGGCTCATGACTGCTGAATTGGACAGCACAGCACTAGAAAATAATTCCCAGTAACTCAGATTTTGCTATGAAAATGGTGGGATGGGGACATTATTGAAAAGAAACAAGTCTGTTAACCCTGCTTATGCTTATGATCTCTTTTTTTTTTTTCTGAGTTGGAGTCTCACTCTGTCGCCCAGACTGGAGTGCAGTGTCCGCTCCCGGCCACCGCAGCCTCGACCTGCTGGGCTCCGGCGATCCTTCCGCCTCAGCCTGCCGAGTAGCCGGAATTACAGGCGTGCACTACCACGCCCAGCTGATTTTTTGATTTATTGTAGAGATGAGGTCTCACTGCCCGGGCGGGTCTCGAACCCGCGGGCTCAGGCAATCCACTCACCTCAGCCTCCCAAAGGTGCGGGATTACAGGCTGAGCCACTGAGCCCGGCTATGCTTATGATCTTTATACTACTTTTAAAGATGTGGTTTTTCATTTTCCTTTGTATTTAAGTTGATTTTCTTTATCAGCCCTGAATTAAATTAATTTAGGGAGAGCTCCATTCTCTGAACTACTATCAGGCATATGGTTTCTGAATTTTCTGTACATATAGTAATTTATTTCTCTTTATTCTAATTTGAGTCCCAAAAAGATTATCTTGAATATTGAAATGCTGATATTCTTCAAACTAAGATTCATGCAAAAATTTTTTTAGGCAACTAAGATATTCTGTGAATGTGTCACCCGGTATAATTTTGGGTACTTGAAAACTGAGATTTGCAATAGCAGTGCCAAAGTTCCACATAGAGAAAAGCGTATCTGCAGCTAAGGCCTCATCAACTCATGCAGTGTATTTAACTCTGGTGTTATGTTCTAAAATAGTAACCAAAAGGATGTGTCTGGAAGAGAGCACCTGGAAAATTGAGTTGACTAAAATGTTAACACCTGAGGAACTATTAAAAGGATAGATGAGACTTGTTTTACCTGGAGAAAACGTGTGGTAGTCATGAAAAGTATTTTTAAATATCTGAAGACCTGCCAGATTGAGAGGGGTTTACTCTAGTGGATACAGAGAGCAGTAGTTCCACTGGGTGGAAGGTTACAAGGAGAAGCAGATCTTAAATGCAACTTGGTGAAGACTTTGGCCATGGTAGCATGTATCAAAGTGAAAGTATGAGGAGGGACCCCAAAAACTGGTATTGTGTGTGTGTGTGTGTGTGTGTGTGTGTGTGTGTACACTCAGAATTTGACTATTTGATCAAATAGTCAACCAAAATTTTTATCTGGAAGTTTTGAGAAGATTGTGTCACAATTTGTGGAATTAATGTCCTAACTTGTGGCAAAGAAGTGACTGGTTCTTCTAACATGACAGTATACCTTCCCACACTGCACTGAGTTTTCAGCTGACCAAAACCAGCATGACCTTTGTGCCCCATCCTCCCTATTCACCAAATCTAGCCCCGAATGACTTTCTTGTTTCCCTGGATGAAAAAAGTCCTCAAAGGGAAATGTGTTGCCGATGTGGAAGCAGTAAAACAAAAAATGGCAGAAGCATTAAAAGGCATCAAAATCGATGAGTTCAAAAACTGTTTTGAGTAGTGGAAAAAGCATCTCTGTGGTTGTATTACATCAAACAGAGAGTACTTTGAAGGTGACTGAATTTTAAACATGTGAGAATAAATACACAGTATTTTATAAATAAATTCTGGGGGTTATGGGGTCCCTCTCATATGCTACTCAAGAAATAACACCTTTTCATGTAACAGAAAAGAAGCCCCAAAATAACAATGCCTTTATTCTTACAGTAGGTGAAGTGACTATGTCTCTGCGATGGGGTAAAGGGAATGCAGGTATCAGGATGTCCTTTGTGTCATCCAATCCTGAGAGCTTCTCCTGGCATCATTTCTGTTCCCCTTCCTTTTCTTACAGCTAGAACAACAGCGGCAGCAGTTGCTTACTGAACGCCAGAACTTCCACATGGAACAATTAAAATATGCTGAATTACGAGCCCGACAGCAAATGGAACAGCAGCAACATGGCCAGAACCCTCAACAGGCACACCAGCACTCAGGAGGACCTAATCTGGCCCCACTTGGAGCAGCAGGGCACCCTGGCATGATGCCTCATCAGCAGCCGCCCCCCTACCCTCTGATGCACCACCAGATGCCACCACCTCATCCACCGCAGCCAGGTAAGAGGAAGGCCCTGCTCATGGAAGAACTTGTGGTCATCCCTATGACACAGAGCATCAAAGAAGCCAGCTACACTGGTGGTGTTCTCTGATGAGGACTGCTGAAAATTTCCATTGTCATCTAGGAAATTGTGTCAAGTGTGGTCTGGTGTTATCACCACATAAAGCCTGCCATGTTCTCTATACAGAGTACTCTTGGTATGATGATTTTCCTTGCAAAGGTCATCCTCTGAATGAGCAATAAACATCTGAGTTTCTTTTAAAAAAAAATTAAACATTTTCAAAGATAAACACACAAAGATTACTGTGGTGAACTCTCATGACCCAGTTTCAGCAGCCATCATCTTTTTGCCATTTTTAACTTTTTGTTATAGAAATCTTCAACTATAGACAAAAATAGAGAAGTATAATAATCCCCCATGTATCTGTAGCACAACTTCAAAGTTATCAACATTGTTGACAATTTTATCTATTCCTCCTCACTTTGGGGAGATAGACTTTAAAATATATCTCTAACCAAGGGGAGTGTTTGTGTTTTGGTTTGTTTGTTTTCCTCTTTTTTTTTTTTTGAGTTGGAGTCTCACTCTGTCGCCCAGACTGGAGTGCAATGGCTGCTCCCGGCCACCGCAGCCTTGCCTGCTGGGCTCCGGCGATCCTTCCGCCTCAGCCTTCCGAGTAGCCGGAATTACAGGTGTGCACCGAGCCCAGCTGGTTTGTTTGTTTTAAAAGACAAGGTCTCAGCCGGGCTCGGTGGCTCAGCCTGTAATCCCGCGCCTTTGGGAGGCTGAGGTGAGTGGATTGCCTGAGCC
>NW_007258386.1:265184-273666 GCF_000164805.1 Carlito syrichta | reverse complement strand
GAGGCTGCGGTGGCCAGGAGCAGCCACTGCATTCCAGTATGGGCGACCGAGTGAGACTCCAACTCAAAAAAAAAAAAAAAAAAAGACAAAGTCTCACCACTTTGTCACCCAAGCTGAAGTGCAGTGATTTGATGAAGTCTGACTTGCAGCCTTGAACTCTTGGGTTTAAATGATCCTCATACCTCAGCTTCTCAAATAGCTAGAACTGCAGGCAAGTGCCACCACACTTGGTTAGTTTAGTTTTGTTTTTTAATTGTATAGAGACAATGTCTTACTGTGTTGTCCAGGCTGATCTTTAACTCCTGGTTTCAAGTGATCCTCCTGCTTCGACTTCCCAGAGTCCTGGGATTACAAAAGAGAGCCACCGTGATCAACCTGCAAAATGTACTTTTAATTCCAGCTTTTCCTCTCCCACATTTCTTCCCTCCCTAGAGGGTAGTATGTATAGATATGTTCTAACTATAACTTGGTATTCCACAGTGATGTATCAAATCTTTGCTAGAGGCTAAGTCTGTCCTTTTTGGGATATAATGCATATTCCCTGGCCAAGTTATGGTATTATCAATATCAATCTTTTATTCATAACCCAAAACATGTTTTAGGTAGTAGTTCTTATTGGTTTTACCCAAAAATGGTGCTTTGTTGACTTTTGTTACGAAACATTCATTCACATACACACATCACTATGAAATTGCAATTGTGGAATTTAATACTGTTATCAGATTTGCCACTCCATCTAAATGATGTTTCTGATATAGTCTATTAGAAGTCTGCCATACTCATAACACAGGATAGTTACTTCCTCAGTGCTCCTCTCTGTCCACGTGAATGCATCTCAAAGTCTCTGCATGAAATCTAATTTTCTCCAGAGTTAAGCTTTCAAAAGATATAAATGCTTAGCAGAGTACATATCACAAAGTAATTTTTCAAGAACAGTAGTTACTTAAAAATTCAGTTCCTGAAATATTAGGATACATATCTGAGGGGAAGTTCACAGTGGCTACTTGATGTTTGGTTCTTGATGTAACTAAAGCATCATACTCACTGTTCGTAAAGAACGCCTAAGGAGCTCCAGCATGTGCCATTAGTTAGTAAAAGATGGGCCAAGAGATGTTCTGCTTTCTTCCTTAAATTACATTCTGGTGATAATTGGTGTTTATGTGCTGTACTCTTCACCCACATTGTTTCACTTACTTCTCATTATTATCACTGTGCAGCTGAAGAATGGTAGGGCCTATAGCCTTGCTGCATGGTGGAGCCAGGATTCACACTGAGCTCCATCTGATTCCAGAGTGAGGCCAATGCCACAATGCTGCCTCCCATGACAGAGGGCTGAGAGGGGATTTACCGCAGCAGATTCAGATGCTGCTATTCTCCTAGTGGAGTGGTGCCAGAAAACTAGAGACCATAAAAATAGTCTTTAGATGAGAAATAAACCATTTTTCTCTTTTTTACTTTCTCACAGAAATAGACTTTTCTAAAGTGAATCTGTAAGGGAAAGGATCTGTGTATGATGAGTTTTTCTATTTTTAGCCTGTGACAAAATATCCTCTCCCTTTTTTAAATTTTTTTTTTTTTGAGTCAGAGTCACTTTGTTGCCCAGTCTAGAGTGCAATTATGGCTACTGCAGTCTTGACCTGCTGGGCTCAGGGGACCCTTCTGCATCAGCCTTCCAAGTAGCTGGAACTGCAGGCACACATCACCACACCTAACTATTTTTTAGTAGAGTCGAAGTCTTGCCATATTTCTCAGGCTGATCTCAAACATCTATGCTTAGGCAGTTGTCTTGTCTTAGCCTCCCAGAGTGCTAGGATTACAGGCGTGAGCCACTGTGCCCAGCCCTTTTATGATTTTTTACTGAAATATAACACACATATGGGAAAATATACATTATAGTTTGTTTACTGCCTCTATGATTTCAGAATTGCTGAGCTTTAACAAAGAGAATATACCTGTATAACCAACACCTAGAGGCCCTCATCATATTCTCAATCTCTTCCCCTCCAAAGGATGACATGTGTCCTGACTTCCTACACCATAGTTGTGTCGGGCTAGTTTTGAGTGTTAGCTGGTTGAAATCAGTGATGTTTATATTATATGTCTGACTTCTTTTACTCAATACTGTGTATGTGAGATGCATCCACATTGTTGTGAGTGATTGTATATTTGTTCCCTCTGTTTATGCTGAACAGTGTTTTACTCTGTGGCTGTACTACGATTAGTCCATTCTCCTGCTGATGAACATTTGATTAGTTTCTAGGTTTTAATTGTTACAAATAATTTGTGCTGCTGTGAACATACATGAACAAGTCTTTTGGTAGACATATATATACAGTTCTGTTGTATGCATCCCTAAGGTGTAGAATTGAGTATGTACGTACCTAAGAATGGGTTATAGGATATGCTTATGTTCACATTAGTAGATGCTGCCAAAATGTTTCAAAGTGGTGGTGACTGTTTACACTCTAGCAATATGTGAGACTTGCAGCAGCTCGAGATAATAATCATTTTTCAAATTGCCCCTTTTGTTGGGTTGTTTTAGAGTTTGAATATAAAATTAAATCATGTTACAGAGTAAAATTAAGAACAATAGTAAATTGAACTTGCTATTTTAAAGTTACAGTTCAGAAAAAAAAGATTTGAACAGGTAAATCCTGGTATACCATATTCTAAAGGTCAGTGAAAGGGGCCTTTCAAATAAAAGCAGGTGAAGTAGTCTGTAGTGTTTTGGGGTCAGAGTGGCTCTGATTTGCCCTAAGTGTAAATTAAGAACTGTGAGCAATGCCGGGCTCGGTGGCTCAGCCTGTAATCCTGCGCCTTTGGGAGACTGAGGTGAGTGGATTGCCTGAGCCTGTGGGTTCGAGACCCGCCTGGGCAGCAAGACCTCATCTCTACAATAAAAATCAAAAAATCAGCCGGGCGTGGTAGCGCATGCCTGTAATTCCGGCTACTCGGAAGGCTGAGGCGGAAGGATCACCAGAGCCCAGCAGGCGAGGCTGCGGTGGCCGGGAGCGGCCACTGCACTCCAGTCTGGGCGACAGAGTGAGACTCCAACTCAAAAAAAAAAAAAGAACTGTGAGCAGGTCCTTCCAACTGATTCTTAAATTCTAGAAAAGTTAACAAGCCACAGCATTTACATTAGGAACTGAGGATAATTGTCTGGGCTAGTTGTCTAACTTTGGTGTTTAGCCAGAATTTATCATATGTGAAGGCATGGGAATAATCAGCTTCTAAATGCCAGCAAGATTGGGGAAGTGGTAGGAAGAGGGTCTACATAGATTTATTACCACATTGATAATTTTTCTCTAGCATTTACATAAGTATTAGATAAGTTACGTGTAACTTTTATCTGCAAAACTGTCTATTAGTGATAGAGCCCATTAAAATACCAGCTCAGGCCGGGCTCAGTGGCTCAGCCTGTAATCCCAGCGCTTTGGGAGGCCGAGGTGAGTGGACTGCCTGAGCCCGCGGGTTCGAGACCCATCTGGGAAACTTGACGAGACCTCATCTATACAACAAATCAAAAATTAGCCGGGCATGATAGCGCGCGCCTGTAGTTCCAGCTACTTGGAAGGCTGAGGCGGAAGGATCACCGGAGCCCAGCAGGTCAAGGCTGGGTGGCCGGGAGTGGCCATTGCACTCCAGTCTGGGTGACAGAGTGAGACTCCAACTCCAAAAAAAAAAAAATTGCAGCTCAGTGTTGTGAATCTACTAGGCTATCAAACATGTATGGTCCTAGGTATCAGTAGCTAGTATAAGCTGGCACCTGTATATATTCCATTTTTAAACAATTGTTGTTAAGGGAGTAGTGTCTGCATGCCTCCTTCTCTCTTCCTTGGCTCTTATTATTTGGTCCTACTCTTAACTCACCTGGGAACTCCACCTTTTTATAGATTTTGTTTCTATCTCTGATGAAGTATCCTAAGTTGGTTTCTTATTACCAAACAAAAAAACAAAGGAAGTGTTTCTAGTAGGAGGTTTCTGATATACAGTTGGCAAACGGAAACTGGATGTTGGCCACATCTGTTCTTAGGCCACCTTTAGGTTTTGCTAATCTTTATAAAATACTTAGCACTGCATTTCATCCCTTTTCATTTAAACTGTAAAGTAAGTATCAAATAATTCCTAAGTTCTTCCAGTAAGACTGCCATTCCAAATGGCACAAGGAAAACAGTCATGATAGCGACCAATTCTTGAGCACATGTATGGTATCCCTTGACCACATCTGGGCCGTGGTATCCATGAAAGCATATGGGGAACCACAAAGGAGAATGGCCTAGGTATTGGCTGCTGCCTCCTGGGGTATTCTTGATTGTGCTGCTTACTTGAGTAGGAAGGGCACCTCTGACTGCTAGGGGTCTCTTTTAAGGTGAGATGGTCAGGATTCTGGGGACTTTGACTCATGTTTAAAGGAAGACTGCCTATTATTGATAAGTCAGAAGGAAATGACAAAAATCTAGTAAATAAGGGCAGTGATAAGCTCTGCCCTCCCTTGACATTCATAGTAAATGAGTCACTTGAGTATTCATGCCTTGTGGATTTTTTTTTAATATATATATTTTATTTTAAAGATGCTCAGTATAATTCAGGATCAGGTATACAAGTGGACATTGTACAGGCAAAGTTTGGGCCTCCCTTTGGTCCCCACTGTGCCTGGCTTGAGATCAGGTATCCTTACTGAAGCTGTGTTTCCCCCTCCTCATCCCTACCCATGTGGGATTCCACTGCTGCCAATCCCCTTCCCACAGTATTATGGTAAATGTTCAGGGTCCACTCATGAGTGATAACATGTGGTACTCTGTTCTTTGTTTTAGTGATAGATCATTGAGCATTATTGACTCCAAATCTATCCAAGTTGCTGCAAAGTCCATGTTTGTCCTTCTCTGTAGCTGTATAATGTTCCAGTGTTTCAAATTTTTTTATCAGTTTTTATTCAGTTTCAGTGGGCAGCACGGTTAGTTCCATGTTTCTGCTATTGTGAATAGACCTGCAGTAAACATGTGTGTGCAGGTAGCTTTTTTGTAGAATGTTTTGAGTTCCTCCAGGTATATTCCCCGTAGGAGGATTGCTGGGTCATATGGAAGATCAATTTCTAGTTCTTTTAGAAATCGCCAGACTGTGTTCCATAGAGGTTGAACTAGTTTGCATTCCCACCAGCAGTGTAGAAGCATTCTCTTTTCTCCACATCCTCACCAGCATCTGTTGTTATTTGTTTTATTGCCTCATGGATATTAAGTGAGCTGCTTGCATTGAGGAAACCTTGGTGTGTACTCTGTGTGTGAAAAGTAGAGGGAAAGAACATATTGACTTAAATATCCTCATGGTTTTCTCATTATTAATAAGTGTAAGAATTTTTGGAGATGCCTAGAAAATTAGAATAGGAATTGGTCTGATTCGATGAGAACTCAGACATGATAAGAAAATATTTTAATGGAAACACTAAACATAAAGACATTTCATCCATGGCGTAGGCATTTGGCCTTAAAAAAAAAAAAAAAAAAAGAGGCCAGGCTTGGTGGCTCAGCCTGTAATCCCAGCGCTTTGGGAGGCTGAGACGAGTGGATTGCCTGAGCCCGCGGGTTCGTGACCCACCCAGGCAACTTGGCGAGACCTCATCTCTACAATAAATCAAAAACTAGCCAGGCGTGCTAGCACGCGCCTGTGTTCCAGCTCCTTGGAAGGCTGAGGTGGAAGGATCGCCTGAGCCCAGCAGATTGAGGCTGCAGTGGCCAGAAGCGTGCCACTGCACTCCAGTCTGGGCAACAGAGTGAGACTCCAACTCAAAAAAAAGAAATAGAGGCAGGATCTTGCTACATTACCCAGGTTGGACTGCAGTGGCTATTCACTGGTGTGATCATAGGTCACTATAGCCTCAAACTCCTGAGGGCTCAAGCGATCCTCCTGCCTCAGCCTCCCAAGTAACTGGGACAACAAGCATGTGCCACCACAGCCAGCTATACTTGTTATTTTTTAAGACCCTCAGTTAGACTTATTTCTACAACCCTTCCCCGTGGGAAATACTACTTAAAGGAATACCACCAGTTGTCACTTCCTAACCCGCCCCTGCACTCAACCCCACACTGAAAAGGAAGAGGAATGGCTCACCAAATCAGCCAAGTGTTTGTCTGCGGTGCCTTTGGTCCTACTTGCATCATGTGATAACAAGGCTGCCATGCCACTTTCCGGAGTAGCAGGTTACCCTCACAAAGAGAACAGTGAAGGCCCAGTCTTTCACAAAGAGAGTCTGTCGCAGGGCACCCCCAGGAAGCTGCTGTGGGGAAGGATCAGTCTCTGAGGAGCCTGGGCTTCCCCTCACTTGGCCCTGATTATGTTATTTTCATTCTCCTGGGGACTCAGCCAGAGGATGTGCTGTGGACAGTTAAAAATGGATTGATGGACTGTGCTCAAGACTGGAAATTCACAGGTTTCCTTTCCTAAATTGATTTTCTTTTCTCACCTTCTTCTCTCATCCTAAAGAATAAAAATAAATTTCTTTACTAATGTTCCATTAGGTGTCATAGGTGTAACACTTTAGTAAAAGATCTAATAAACCTGAGAGAATGAGGGATTTTTCTACTAGTTAAAACTAATTTTAGCAAGCCTTTTCATTTTTCAGGCTTCAGATGCCTGCTGTTAAAAAGAAAAAAAAAAAAAAACTTGTATGTAGGTCAAACTCCCACCATTCTACACTTTGACGCTGCTGTTTTGAAGCCACCTCTCTCTCTCTCTCACCTTCCTTTTCGCCCTCTCTTCTGGGGAAGGAAATACCTGAATTTTTATTTTAATGGAAAAGGCATACAAACACACCCTTTATTTTGTTTGGTATATCCTGCTCCCATGTATTTCATGTCTGTGTGGGCCAGACTTATTAATGTTAGTGTAAGAGTTAATGGAAATGCCTTCAGATGCTGCCATTCATTTAAATGGTAAGGCCTGTAACAGACCACAAAACCCACAAGGATGTTTAGATTTTAAATGGACATGGATTTCATTATAAGAAATTGATCTTGTCTCCTCTCTAGTCCCCTTAAATTCTACACTTTCAAATTTGATCCTAGAAATCACCTCTTCCAAAGGGGAAAAATACACTCCTTAGTGCAGGAGGATGGGGGAAAGACAGATAAAGAAAAAGAGAATGAATTTGAGCGTCAGACAGACCTGAATTTGAATCTCTGCTCAGCCTCTTGTTCATTGTGAGGTTGTACCAAATTACATAGCCTGAGGCTGTTTCCTTATCTCAAAACTGGGTCCTTGACACATCTTCCTAACAACCTGAAGGATTCAGAGAGGTAAAATCACATTACCTGGCAAATGAAGACCCTTATTCAGTGGTGTTCTCATCTCCTTCCCTATCTGTTATCTAAATCCACTGTTTCTTGTACACCAGTACTGTAAGATGTATACTGTGTGACAGCAGTAAGGTCTGGACAGCACAGGGACATCATTTACTTTTTTTTTTTTTTCTTTTTTTTTTGAGTTGCAGTCTCACTCTGTCGCCCAGACTGGAGTACAGTGGCCGCTCCCGGCCACCGCAGCCTCAACCTGCTGGGCTCTGGCAATCCTTCCGCCTCAGCCTCCCCAGTAGCTGGAACTACAGGCGCGCACTACCATGCCCGGCTGATGTTTTATTTGTTGTAGAGATGAGGTCTCTCCTCAAGTTGCCCGGGCGGGTCTCGAACCCACGGGCTCAGACAATTCACTCACCTCGGCCTCCCAAAGTGCTGGGATTACAGACTGAGCCACCGAGCCCGGCCATCACTTTTAGAGTCCTTGCTTTCCTGAGAGGTTTGTCTTTGAAGGCCTCTATAATCAGAAGTAAATTATTTTTCCTCTGACCCTTTTTGCTGCCACCTCTCCCGAGGAGCCATTGTTCTCTCATATCCTGAGCATTCATATCCCAGTGTCTTTATGACCCTGTTTGTGAAAGTAGGATAAGCAAACTTTTACAGAAGCCTTCAGAATTTACAGTAAACAAAGGGAAAGTTTTTGTGTTTTTGTTTTCAGCTGCTGGGCTTCTAGCCTTGGAAAACCCTAAAGCTTATCTATCCTAGTTCTTTGTCATAAAGGTGCAGGGAAATAGGTAAAAAAAGCAGGTAGCTTTGGAAACAGTACTTCTAGACCTGAGAGCATCAGCCTATGGGCTTCATCCCATTGCATGATGAGTAGGCATCACCTCATGGGTCTGTGTCAATCAGCCATTGTTGCTCCTCTTTGCCACATTGTTTCTTTTCTTTTCTTTTTTTTTTGAGTTGGAGTCTCACTCTGTCGCCCAGACTGGAGTGCAGTGGCCGCTCCCGGCCACCGCAGCCTCGACCTGCTGGGCTCTGGCGATCCTTCCGCCTCAGCCTTCCAGGTAGCCGGAATTACAGGCGCGTGCTACCATGCCCAGCTGATTTTTTGATTTATTGTAGAGATGAGGTCGCGCTGCCCTGGCGGGTCTCGAACCCGCGGGCTCAGGCAATCCACTCACCTCAGCCTCCCA
>NW_007258386.1:261281-265164 GCF_000164805.1 Carlito syrichta | reverse complement strand
GTGGTGGCTCACACCTATAATCCCAGCACTTTGAGAGGCAGAGGCAAGAGGATTGCCTGAACCCAGGGGTTCGAGACCAGCCTGGGCAACTTGGCAAAACCTCGTCTCTACAATAAGTCAAAAAAGTCAGCTGGGCATGGCGGCACATGCCTGTAGTTCCAGCTACTGGGAAGGCTGAGGCAGAAGAATCACCTGAGCCCAGCAGGTTGCGGATGCAGTGACTGTGAGCGTGCCACTGCACTCCAGCCTGGGCGACAGAGTGAGACTCAGACAAACAAAAAAAAGAAAACCATTTCTGTTTGGAACTGAGCCTGGAACAAATGACTGACCCATCAATTTGCATCAGATTGTCTCTGAGTACCCTGCTAGAAGCAGCTTAGACCCCTCTCCTCTAGCCCTTGATTGACAGAGGTACACTGTGATTACAAGCAGCATCTCTAGAAATCAGAGTACCCAGTTCTGATCTGGGCTCCCCCAATTATGTGCTTTATTTTATTTATTTCTCTTTGTTTTTTTTTTTTGGTTGAGTTGGAGTTTCACTCTGTCGCCCAGACTGGAGTGCAGTGGCCGCTCCCGGCCACCGCAGCCTCAACCTGCTGGGCTCTGGCGATCCTTCCGCCTCAGCCTTGCAAGTAGCCGGAATTACAGGCGCGTGCTGCCACGCCCGGCTGATTTTTTTTTTTTATTTATTGTAGAGATGAGGTCTCGCTGCCAGGCGGGTCTCGAACCCTTGGGCTCAGGCAATCCACTCACCTTAGCCTCCCAAAGGCACGGGATTACAGGCTGAGCCACCGAGCCCGGCTAATTATGTGCTTTATATTGTTAGGCAAACTACTTAGTCTTTATGTCTTCCCCTTTCCTCCACAGGTATAATAGTGCCTAATTCATCTTGTCGTTATGGGAATTGAATGAGTTAATACTTATAAAGCTCTTAAGTAAGGTACCTAGGATATAATAGATGTTTTCTACATAATTTTCTAAAGCTTTGTTAATAAATTACCACAAGCTTGGTAACTGAAAACAATAAAAACTTACTCTCATGGTCTGAGAACTAGAAAAGTCCAATATCCAGCCAAGATCATGCTCCTTCCAGGGGCTCTAGGAGAGGATCTGTTCCTGTCCCCTGACATGCAGCCTGCTTTGGCTTATGGCTGCATCTCTCTTTGCTCCCATCTTCACATCACTTCTCCTCTATGTCTTCTCCATGCATCTCTAATAAGGGTACTTGTTACTGAATTTAGGCCCCACCCAGATAATCTAGGATGATCTCCTCATCTCAAGATCCTTAATTGCATCTACTAAAACCCCTTTTCCAAATACAGATACTTTCATAGTTTCCAGTGATTAGGATGTGTACATATCTGTTTGGGGGGCTGGCATCCAGTGTAGTCCAGGGTGCTAAAATAGTGAGTTTGTTAAATTTAAGTTAGTTGTTGCAGGAAGCAGAACAATCTCACGACTATAATGTAGGAAAAACGAAAACATGGTAACTGGGATAGACAAATACCCCTTTGATTTTTTTAAATGCTAGATGTTATGTTACATCATGTGAATTGTTTCATTTGAGCACAGAGTAGTGTAGTGGAAAAAAAATAATTGGATTTAGAGTTAGAAGCTACTCAGGAGGCTGAGGCAGAAGGATCATTTGACCCTAGGGGTTTGAGGCTGCCGTGAGCCATGATCATACCACTGCATTCCAGTCTGGGTGACAGAGTCCCTCAGAGTCACTCTGAGACTTACTCACTAGGAGTCAAAAAGACCCCAACACAAAAAAATAAAAAGACTTTATTTTTTTTTTAGGTGACTTGGGTCTGATTTCTGATTTTCTTCATTAGTTTTGTTACCATAAAGAAGTCTTTTAACTTTTCTGAGTTTCTGTTTATTTTCTTCTTAATTTATTTTGAGTTGGGGTCTCACTCTGTCACCCAACCTGGAATACAGTGGCAGCTTGATCATAGTTCACTGCAGCCTCGACCCCCTGGGCACAGGCCATCCTCCTGCCTCAGCCTCCCGAGTAGCTGGGACTACAGGCACATGCCACCACACCCAGCTAACTTTTTGATTTTTTTGTAGAGATGAGGTCTCGCTATGTTGTGTGGGCTGGTCTCAAACACCTAGGCTCAAGCAGTCCTCCTGCTTCAGCCTCCCAAAGTGCTGGGAATACAGGTACAAGCCACCACACCTGGCTTCTGTTTATTTTCTACAAGATGAAAATATTGTCTCCAACCCTTACAAGCATGATAGAGGCCAGTGACTCAATAAGGCACTATAACAGATATACAGTTCTGCTCACACAGCAAGGCTTGTGGTGAAGGAGGGATTATATTTAGTTTTATTCCATATAATCTCAGAAAACTGAAGCTCACGGCATCCTAAATGAGTTGCCCAAGTATACTCACCTAGGGTGGGGTGAAATGGAAGGGAGATCACATGGTGGTTTAACTTCCAGGCTAGTTCATCTGTACTTTCCCTGTTGAGAATGTTGCTGGGTGGCTATTGACTGGGATTGGATGTCCATTGGGCCCACTGGTCAATCAGGGATTTGGACAATACACACCTTTCCTAGACAGAGTAGAAAACAAGAAGTGATTGGACTGAACAGTTGTGTTTCACATTCCTTATACGATCACATACCTGATGTGTTCTTCCCTTTTTCTTTCTCCCTTCCCCAATACTGGTTCTGGCCTCTTTGTAAAGGCATGCTTTACAGCTCTACTGTCAGTTATTGTGAAAGAGAGAGAGAGAAACCTGTGAAGGGCTAACAAAATGTTTTTCCTGAATCATTAGTAGATTTAGATTTAAAGAGTGGGTAACAAGTATTGCTTTTAGTAATGGCCTGGCAGGTGATTCGGATAGGAAAGGAGCAACAAAATGGGCCTCCAAAAGGAGCTGGGACAGTCTCTCCTAAAAAACAAAGGTGCCTCTTTGACTGCTTTGTGAGATTCTTAGAATAGTAAGTATCTATGTCTGTCGCTGCTCTATTTGAAACTGAGAGTTCTGCACCTTCCCTGCACCCCAGTTCAACATGTTCCACTGTAGAGCTGCCTAGCTTACATCTCTTGTTCCCAAAGCAAAAGTCCTCCTGTACCCTCTTCACTTTATCTAACCTTCACTTCAGACTCCCAGCAGTCAGATACCAAACCCTAATTCTTTTTTTCCTCTCAGCTGATGCTCACCCTTCCTCCTTGCTCTGTCACCAGTCCCCAGGATGCCTCTCCTTGAGGTATTTCCTGTTCTGTCTCCTCATCCTGACTTCATTCAACCTGTACTTCTCTGCAGAAGCTCTAGGCTCTGGCTCCTCTGCATCCATTCTTAAAACTTTCCATCCTAGTGGGGCTCGGTGACTCAGCCTGTAATGCCGCGCTTTGGGAGGCTGAGGTGAGTGGATTGCCTGAGCCCGCAGGTTCAAGACCCACCTGGGCAGGGGAGACCTCATCTCTACAATAAAATAAAAAAAAAATTAGCCGGGCGTGGTAGCGCGCGTGCCTGTAATTCCGGCTACACGGAAGGCTGAGGCAGAAGGATCGCCGGAGCCCAGCAGGTTGAAGCTGCAGTGGCCGGGAGCGGCCACTGCACTCCAATCTGGGCGACAGAGTGAAACTCCAACTCAAAAAAAACCAACTTTCCATCCTAGGTAGGCATGGTGGTGTGCACCTACAGTCCCAGCTACTCAGGAGGCTAAAGCGGGAGAATTGCTTGAGCCCAGGAGTTAAAGTTCAACCTGGGTAACATAGCAAGACCCCCTCTTAAATTAAAAAAAATAAATGCTAGCCAGGCTCCGTGGCTTAGCCTGTAATCCCGCGCTTTGGGAGGCTGAGGCCTGAGCCCATGGGTTCAAGACCCACCTGGGCAACTTGACAAGACCTCATCTCTACAATAAATC
>NW_007258386.1:259774-261175 GCF_000164805.1 Carlito syrichta | reverse complement strand
TGCACTCCAGTCTGGGTGACAGAGTGAGACTCCAACTCAAAAAAAAAAAAAAAAATGCTTTCCATCCCACAGAAAATCAAGTCCAGGTTCTTCTCTGTTTTTCTCCGGAACCTTTCTCTGAGTTCCCTGCAGCCTTACCATTCAAGTGCCCACCCCTCATTTATATACAAGACTCCCTTTTTTTAACTAATCCAGCCCTTTTTGCCTTGAGTCATGTCAGACAGACCTAGCATGGACTCACTAGTTCTATAATCTGGCCAAGTATATTTAACCACTCTAAACCTCAGTGAAATACAGGTGAAAGATAATAAGGTACCACAAAGGGGTGTGGTGTGTAGAAAGATGCTGCATAGAAGTGGTTTCTTCTCATAATGTGAAACTATTCACATTATTTTTTGATTGTTTAACTCAGGCTACACTGTGTTTAGGATTAATGCTATCCCTACTTCCTTTCCTTTGCTTATACCTCAATCCCAAGCTATTCACAAGTTTGTTAGTTTTTTGTTAGTTTTTGAGTAGGAGTGTCACTCTGTCACCCAGGCTGGAGGGCAGTGGCATGCTACTGGCAACTGTGACCTTGACCTGCTGGGCTCAGGTGATCCTTCTGCCTCAACCTTCCAAGTAGCTGGAATTACAGGCACATGCCACTATGCCTGGCTAATTTTTTGACTTATTAGAGAGCTGGGGCCTCACCAAGTTGCCCAGGCTGGTCTTGAACCTGTGGACTCAGGCAGTCCTCTCACCTCAGCCTCCCAAAGTGCTGGGATTATAGGCGAGAGCCACCACACCTGGCCTATGTTTGTTTTAACTAACTGGAAAGTATTCATTTTTTGACTTGATCCTTCCATGGTTTTTCCTTTATTTGCCTGCCACCCCTTAATATGCAGTCATCCTTTGTATGACTTGTAGTGTACTTACCATTTGTCCCTCTTATCTCTGTGTCAGTCCCTGGGTTGGTGGACTCTTCAGCACTGCCTGTTTCTGACCTAGCACCATGGCCACAAACATCAAATGGTTTGTATTAATGATGGTCATTTGGTCTAAGCACAGGGATGGTGTCCACCCAGGAGTGGGTCCACCACCTGCTTTTGTTTTCTCTGAGATGATTTGATTAAGTTGTCCTCCTCCAACAGATGGACCTCCAAAACTCCTCTGCTGAGCTCTTGCATTGCAATATAGAGTACAGAAAGGTGATCCAGAGGGTCTGGAACTTGCTATCTGTTTATTCTGGGACATAATGATGTATTTTGCTTTTTTTTTTTTTTTTGAGTTGGAGTCTCACTCTGTCACCCAGACTGGAGTGCAGTGGCCGCTCCCGGCCACCACAGCCTCGACCTGCTGGGTTCTGGCGATCCTTCCGCCTCAGCCTTCCGAGTAGCCGGAATTACAGGCGCCCGCTAC
>NW_007258386.1:258124-259754 GCF_000164805.1 Carlito syrichta | reverse complement strand
CCCAGCCTTTTTTTTTTTTTTATTGTGGAGACCAGGTCTCACCAAGTTGCCCAGGCTGGTCTTGAACCCTTGGGCTTAGTCAATCCTCTCACCTCTGTCTCCCAGAGTACTGGGATTACAGACATGAGCCACTGTACCTGGGCATATTTTGCTTTTCAGAATAATCCCCACCAGGCACGACGTCTCACATCTATAATCCCAGCACTTTGGAAGGCCTAGGTGAGAGGATTATCTGAGCCCATGGGTTCGAGACCAGTTTAGGCAACTTGGTGAGACCTCATCTCTACAGTAAATCAAAAAATTAGCCAGGCATGGTGGCGCACACCTGTAGTTTCAGCTACTTGGAAGACTGAGGCAGAAGGATCATCTGAGCCCCGCAGGTTGAGGCTGTGTGGCCATGAGTATGCCACTGTACTCCAGTTTGGGCAACAAAGTGAGACACCATCTCAAAAAAATAAAAAATAGAATAATCCCCAAGACTGGGTGCAGTGACTCATGCCTTTAATACTAGCACTTTGAGAGCTAAAGAAGGAAGATCACTTGAGGCCAGGAATTCAAGACCAGCCGGGGCAGCATAGCAAGACCCCATCTCTCTAAAAAAAAAAAAAATTAGCCAGGTATGGTGACCCACAGCTGTAGACCCAGCTGCTTAGGAGGCTGAAGTGGGAATATTACTAGAGCCCAGGAGTGAGGTAACAGTGAGCTAGATCGCACTACTGCACTACTGTCTAGGCAATAGAACAAGATCCTTTCTCAAAAGAAAAAAAGTACCCAAAAGACAATGGACTGCTACCACCCCTAACTCATGCACCTCTCTGGAGTTCTCTTCATTGACACCACTGAAGTGAGGCGCTCCTTGATCAAGGAACAGACACTACTGGAGATAGAAGAGAGACCAACCTGGCTTCCTCTCTCCCTCTCTCTCTCTCTTTCTTTCACTTTTGGGACAGGGTCTCATTCAGTGGCCCAGGCTAGGATGCACTGGTGTGATTCTAGCTCGCTGTAGCCTCAATCTCCTGAGCACAAGTGATCCTTTGCCCTCAGCCCTTACAAGTAGTTGGTTCTACAGGTGCGTACTGCCATGCCTGGCTAATTTTTGTAATTTTTTTTGTAGAGATGAGTTCTCAATGTGTTGCCCAGACTGGTCTCAAATCCGTGGACTCAAGCAGTTCTCCCACCTTGGCCTCCCAAAGTGTTGGGATTACAAGCATAAGCCACCATGTCTGGCCAAGACAGACCTCAGCATGACAGACAAGTCTTCACTTGAATTGTCCTCAATACTGTTCTATGTATTTTAGTTGACAGCTATCAGTTGGTTCTTTGTCTCAAAATTTTTAATATCAGACCTGAACCTTTCTTATTTCCAGCTGTCTTACTTTTTTTTTTTTTGAGTTGGAGTCTCACTCTGTCGTCCAGACTGGAGTGCAGTGACTACTCCCGGCCACCGCAACTTCAACCTACTGGGCTCTGGTGATTCGTCTGCCTCAGCCTTCCAAGAGTAGCTGGAAATTACAGGCATGTGCTACCATGAACGGCTGATTTTTTTTTTTAATTTATTGTAGAGATGAGGTCTCGCTGCCCAGGCGGATCTCGAACCCGCAGGCTCAGGCAGTCCACTCACCTCAGCCTC
>NW_007258386.1:256328-257773 GCF_000164805.1 Carlito syrichta | reverse complement strand
GGAGCGGCCACTGCACTCCAGTCTGGGCAACCGAGTGAGACTCCAACTCAAAAAAAAATTTAAAAAATAAAAATAAATAAAAATAAAAAAACTTCTTCAGCCTTGATTTGTGCCCATTAAACTGTTCTCCTTACTTTTTTTGCTCTTTAAAACCAAGCCCAGCAGTCAAACCACTGGATTTAAGAACTAATAAAATAGGCCAAGCCTGATGGCCTATTACAAACCTGTAATTCCAGCAACTTTGGGAGGCCAAAGTGAGGGGACTGCCTGAGCCCACGGGTTCAAGAATAGCCTGGGCACCTTGGGGAGACCTCATCTCTACAATAAATTTTTTAAAAATTAGCATGGGCATGGTAGCGTACACCTGTAGTTCCGGCTACTTGGAAGGCTTTGGTGGAAGGATCACCTGAGCCCAGCAGGTCAATGCTGGGGTGGCTGTGAGCATGCCACTGCACTCTAGCCTGGACAATGGAGTGAGACTTAAACTCAAAAAAAAAAAAAAAGACCTAATAAAAATCCATTATCATATCCAAAGTCAGTATCATCAGACTACCACAGCCCAAGGGCCAAATCTAGCCCATTGTTTTTTTTTTCATACAGGTCCCAAACTAAGAATGGTTTTTACAGTTGAAATGGTTGAGGTGGAATCAAAAGAATGTTTCATGCCACTTGAAAAAATTAACCTTTCAGAGATCTTACAGATGTATTAGAGCACAGCCATGTCCACTTGTGAATCAACTGTGACTGCCTTTGTGCTACCATGGCAGAGTTGAATAGTTGTGACAGACTATATGATTGACAAAGCCTAAAATATTTACTATCTGGCTCTTTACAGAAGAGGTTTACTAAAAGTAGTAAAGGCTCAGGAGGAATCTGAATGCAAGAGATATTTTAGCCTTCCTGACCTTAGAGTCTTCTGGCATTTATTTGAAAACAATAGAAAGAGATAGAATTGTCTGTTTCCAAGTGATTCTCCCAAGCCAGTGCTTCATGGTGGGCCCCATAGGGAGAGTTTTTTTGGTTTTTGTTTTGTTTGCTGCTGTTGTTGTTTTTAATGGACCATATGTAAGACTTAATGGGAGAGATTTTTTTTTGTGGACAGGACTTTGGGATTCAGATCAGAAATACTATTTTAGGGCTGGGCGCAGTGGCTCATGCTCATAATCCCAGCACATTGGGAGGCTGAGGTGGGAGGATTGCTTGAGCCCAGGAGTTCAACATCAGCCTGGGCAACATGGCGAGACCATGTCTCTAAAAAAGGAACCCTGTTTTAATGGTGATTTCACAGTACTAAGCCAATACCCTTTCAAGTAGACCTTCCCAGCCGGGCTCAGTGGCTCAGTCTATAATCCCGCGCCTTGGGAGGCTGAGGTGAGTGGATTGTCTGAGCCCACGGGTTCGAGACCCACCTGGGCAACTTGGCAAGACCTCATCTCTACAATAAA
>NW_007258386.1:249892-256308 GCF_000164805.1 Carlito syrichta | reverse complement strand
GAAGGCTGAGGTGGAAGGATCGCCGGAGCCCAGCAGGTTGAGGCTGTGGTGGCCGGAAGCACTGCACTCCAGTCTGGGTGACAGAGTGAGACTCCAACTCAAAAAAACAAAAACAAAAATCAAGTAGACCTTCCCTTGAAGCCTGTGCATGATGCACAGTCTGAACTAAACTGTGGTCCTTGAACTGTGCACTGACTTCCTGCTAAAGGCCTTCTGTTTATTCCCCGTGGTTTATGCTTAGCGTGGTATATTCTCAGGAAGACATCTGACAATCCACTGCTCACCCAAACTAACCAGAATGAGTACTTTCTTTTAGGAATGCTTTGTATTTTTTCTTAGAGCTACCTGTCTATGCCATGATTTGGAATAGTCAGCCACTCCATAGACCTGCCCCCATATCCCTTCCTCAGAAAAAAAAAGATAAGACATCGAGATTATTTGGTTTTTTGTTTATTTGTTTGTTTGTTTGTTTGTTTTTGAGTCAGAGTATTTACTCTGTTACCCAGCCTGGAGTGCAGTGGCATGCTCCCGGCCACCGCAGCCTCGACCTGCTGGGCTCCGACGTTCCTTCCACCTCAGCCTTCCAAGTAGCTGGAACTACAGGCGCGCGCTACCACACCCAGCTAATTTTTTGATTTATTGTAGAGATGAGGTCTCACCAAGTTGCCCAGGTGGGTCTCTAACCCGTGGGCTCAGGCTATCCATTCACCTCAGCCTCCCAAGGCGTGGGATTACAGGCTGAGCCACCGAGCCCAGTGACATCGAGATTATTACAGATTATTGCTCTATTGGTATTTCAGATCTTTTTTTTTTTTTCTTTTTTTTCTGTGTTGGAGTCTCACTCTGTCGCCCAGACTGAAGTACAGTGACCACTTCAGGCCACCGCAGCCTCGACCTCCTGGGCTCCGGCGATCCTTCCTCCTCAACCTTCCAAGTAGCTGGAACTACAGGCTGGCGCTACCACGCCCGGCTAATTTTTTGATTTATTGTAGAGATGAGGTCTCGCCAAGTTGCCCGGGTGGGTCTCGAACCTCTGGGCTCAGGCAATCCACTCAACTTATCCTCCCAAAGCGTGGGATTACAGGTTGAGCCACCGAGCCCGGTGGTATTTCAGATCTTTTGGCGAGTTGAGTATTTGTCTATATTTAGCAGTCTTGGACATTAAAGTTGACCCCTTTCATATACTGCTTCCAGGTATACTTATGGTACTTTAAATCTTCCTCCACAGGTCAGATACCAGGCCCAGGTTCCATGATGCCTGGGCAACCCATGCCAGGCCGCATGATTCCCACTGTTGCAGCCAATATCCACCCCTCTGGAAGTGGCCCCGCACCTCCTGGTATGCCTCCAATGCCAGGAAACATCTTAGGACCCCGGGTACCCCTCACAGCACCTAACGGCATGTGTAAGTAGCACAGTGCAGCAGACATTTTACCCCAGGGTCTGTCTTGGAGGGCTATAGATGTGGGCAGGAGACTTTATTCTCTCTCTGAGGTTTGGCAGGTCCATGGACAATGCAGTCTGTGACAGTGGACTCCAGATCAATTTTTGGTCAGTGCTCTTTAGCAACCCTGATGAGCAGGTACATAGGTGATAAAGTGTGAAATGCTTCCATTCCACCATGCTTTTGTACCATAGCCTTTATGGCATACACTCAGCACTGAGGTCTGTGGGAAGGCCAAAAAGATATACCTCTTCCTCTCCTGTTGAAGCCTGTGTCGTTTGAGTTTCAGCAAACATACAGAGCTGCTGGTTGTTATTTTCCCTGTAGGAGCCTTTTATGGATACAGAGTCAAAAGTGGTGAGTGGAAAGAACAGAATAGAAACCTGTTTAGAGCTAGAATAACAAGTAAGTTTCCTGTAGCCATTCTTGATATATTGGTAGTAGCTACACAGACTAAGGAAGTAGTATCCAAGGGCTGTACTGAGTAGGAATATGAGGCCCCAGCAGGCTCAGTGGAGAAAGCACTGGTGCTATGAGTGATGTCTGTCTGAAGTTGTGTGCAGAAGCCAGGTCATTTCTCCCAGGGGCCTTTGCTCTGATCCATCTTTGGCCTCCAGAAAGTTGTTTCAGAGACCCTGGCCTGCTTTTTACTCCTATAGGCCTTCTCAGTGAGGATGATCACAAAACACGATACCCCAGCTACATCTGTAATCCTAGGTTAATTTAGAAGTTCATGTGTTTGGCCAAAACTTAGCTCCTATTTACAATACAGAGACAAGAAGCATAAGAATTCCTGCCCTGTGGGAGCTTTAGTTGGAAAACAAGAAATGAGAGGTTGGATAGGGATATATGATTTACCAAAAGTTACATGAAGCTGTGATGTCCCTTTAGTACACTGCTTTGGAAGGCTTCATGGATAGAAACACATCTTATTCCTCCTTGGACCCCCAAGGGCTGGAACAAAGTAGGTTCACAGAGGAAAGATAGCGGTTTAGCTGGTTATATAAGATCACAACAATAGAAAAAAAAATGATCCCCCTTAAGCCAGTGGTCATAGGTTGTATGATAGAGTGGGTACCTCTTTTCCTTGGCAAGAAAATGTTTGTTAAGTTGCCTTAAAGGTAATACACAAATCAGCCTACCAAGTGACTTGACCAGTTTGCTACACCTGTTAACAGATAATATCACTGTTCTCTATCACTGTCATTTCCTGCTGGTCACCCATGGTTTGTGACTTGAGGATTCTTTCCCATGGAGCCCTCAGCAGTGCTCCTGGAGAATGGGAAGTTTCAGATAGCACCTTTCCCACCCCCTGCCCGCTTCCTGCCACAAATGAATGCTCTAGGATACCAGGCGGGCCACATTGCATGAGTTGCTTTCCCACTTAAGGCCTTAGTTTCCTCCACTGAAAGGTGATACAAAGAGATCAGTGGACTTCAGAATGATTTGAAGAGTCTTCAGGGTTTAGTAGAAACCTCTTGGACAGGATTGGGTGAATTGACTGGTGAGCAAGGCTGTACTTTATTTGTTTCTTATGTTTTCATTTCTGGCAAGATCTAGGGGTTTTTTAAACCCTGGATTAAATGATCTCTAGGATTCCTTTGTATACTAAAGCAGCTAAAGTAGAAATAGGCAAGAGCCCCAGACACTCATACTAATTGTTCCCTTTAGGACCTGACCTAGTTTTGGCCAAAAATCCAAGGACTGCAGTTCAGGACCTTGGGGGGTGTTGGGGGGGCTGCTTCTCTGGACAGCAGCTGCCTCAAGTGAAGCTCTCTGGCCCTGGTGGAGATCATCAACAAGATGTTATTGATCATCTATTTTGTGTCCAGCTGGCCTAAGTAATGTGGGAGAAAGAAAAATAAGTCATAGAACTTGGCTAGGAAGGAGCTCATTATTTACCTGAAAAAATAAAATTAGTAGAGAGAATCATTTTAATACAGTAAAATCAAAATATAATTAAGTCCTGAAAGGGCCTGGGGTGAATCGTGGAAGGGATGGACCTTGAGAGGGAAGATAGGGTAAATTCAGACACCTCTCATTTCCCCAGCCATTGGAGTTAGGGTAAGCAACATGAGATGGCCTGGAGGTCCAGAAGGAACTGGCCCACATAGACCATGGTGACATCACTGCCTCATAGGCTTCATCGGTTGCCTGCCACAAAAAACGTTACTTCTGTGTCATTTTTCACTATATGGGCTCTTTCCTAAGTCCCACATATTTCCCACAATGACAAGGTACTCTTGGATGTGTTTGCAGATCCCCCTCCACCGCAACAGCAGCCACCACCACCGCCACCTGCAGACGGGGTCCCTCCGCCTCCTGCTCCAGGGCCACCAGCCTCAGCTGCTCCTTAGCCTGGAAGAGGCAGGGAACATCCACACCTACCACCAAGAGCTCAAGTGGGGATGACAAGACTTGTATTCCTCAGCTTTTTTGGGTTTCTTTGAGGATTTTTCTTCTCACAACGCTAAGCATGTGTCCCATGCCTCCCCACCCCTCTCGCCACCCCCTCTGTGCTCTGACACTTGTTGTTGTGTCAGGTCCTCTGCCAGTACTCACAGGGAAGCCTGTGGTGACAGTGTGTCCTGGTCATCCAAAAAGTAACCTGTGTCTCCCTGTCCTGGTGACAACTTCTCTGCAGGTCCTGTCAACATTAGTATTCTATGTCTTTATCATTTTTGCTTTCCTGCAGTTTTTTGCTTTGTCTTATGGATGATGCTCTATAATCATCTTTTTTTCTTTCATCATTGTTTTAAAGGAGAACATCCTAAGTTAATAGGAACCAAAAAATGGTGATGGGCAGAAGGGGATAGCCACAGGAGACAAACCTTAAGGCATTTTAAGTGACCTTATTTCTGCTTATCTGAGCTAAGAATGGTGCTGATGGTGAAGTTTCATGAGACTTTTATCACACATAAGTGCACCAAAATTAAAAGAGATGGGGAAGGAGGACCTCACTGATTTTATTTCCTAGTAAGGACTGTGAGGGCCTCCACCCTGCCTGGCAGAACATACCACTTGAAGTAGTACATGGTAGAGGAGAGCACAAACACTAGAACATATCCACTTCTTCCCCAGGCCCGCTGGTTCTGGTTTTCTATGCAGATGATTTGTTGGATTGGGAGTGGGTGTTTTATTTTTCTGAGGGCAGTGTGAGCTTTGAGGGTTGGAATATTGGGAGGCATTCCTTAGTTTCCTAGACTAGCTAGGACAGTTTTAGGAGTCTAGGGCAATGACCCCACCCCTACCCCCCCACCTGTGAGTCTAGCCTACTATTCACTGCTTTGTGTGCATTCTTTTTTTTTTCCCTCTTTAAAAAGTTCTTTAAAAATAAAAATTAAAAAAAAGTAAGTAGATAGTGCTAAACATTTTAGCTCATGAAAGTTGGTTAGGATGGCTGGGGGTACAGGTCCCCAAACTACCTCTTGCAGTAGCCAGGGTGAGTGGAATTTTGTGACACGGTACTTTAGGTTTGGGATAGGATTGGACAAGTGCGGCAGGGTCATCAGCATCTCATATCTTCTTCCTTCCCTTTCCAAGCCCTCACATTCCATCTGCCAAAGGGTTGTCAAGGGGATGCTGAAGGTACCAAGGAACTCATTTGGCAGTCAGAGGGCATCATCCTTTGAGCTTTAGGGTGCACAGGCTGGGAAGGTGGAATGCCATTCCAGAGGAAGAGCCACAAAAATGCCTTAATTTGAGCCCATATCCACCCCTGCTTAAGTGACTTGAGAGTTCTTAGTTTACTCTTTTTTGTCCTTCTTCCCTCCCTTCTATCTTTCCACATGTGGGGAAAGGATGTTTTTGGTAGAGCTTGGTTTCCAAGACACCTGGCTTCTTCACTTCACATTTTCAAGTGGCAGTTTCATTATTTAGAGTGCGAGGTGAAACATCTTTTGGATATCTTTTTCTATATATTTTCTAAAGCTTTACATATGAGATGGTGTAGTGAGGTGTTTATAAAACACCTTAGAACTTTTTTTCTTAATATCAGAGAGCAAAAAAATAAAACCACAATTGAGATTTGCCTTTCAAACCCTCAGGTTTGTCTCTAACCAGGTGGCCCTGGTCACTATCAGAGTACTGGAATATTGGAACCAAGGAGATCCTGTTCCTTTTGTGTGCTTATTCTGGACTCTTAGAGTGGAAATGGGAATGATCTCATTCCTACTGGTGTTTAGCTCTAATGCATTTGCCTCCAGAAAGACCCCAGTGCCTTTAACAGTGGCCAGGGTTTTCCCTACTTCTCACCAATCTTTCCCAAAGGAAACTCATTCCAAATACTTAACCTGTTCCCCTGGAGTTCTAGAAAGAAAATGGAATTCTGGTTCATACTGTGGTCCCTTGTAACCTCAGGTCTTTAATGTGATCACTTTCAAATTTAAAAGATCCAGGTGGAAATATTTTTACTATGCTGGTGATAATTCTGCAAAATACCTGAATTCTTAACACTGTTATGTTTCAGTATAAGTGGTGACTTTTTATTTTTATGTCTTTAATCTGATTTTATTCCTGTAATACAGCCACCTGATTTTGTGAGGGGAGGAATAATATGTGGTTTTTGTACAAACATGTTTCTCAGTGTGTTGTTATTTTGGAAAAATGAGGGGAGGGAGTTTGGAGAGATTGGAAGAAATGGATGGAGAAGGCCCTATCTCCCTTTTTTCAGTGAATAAATGGACCACCATTTCTGGATTCTAGTCCCATTCTCTGCATTCATATACCAATTTCTTGTATTCATATCCCATGAAGCACCTAAATATTTGCCCCCACCTCATCTTGGTCAACAGTTAAAATTTTTTACTCAATGCTTCCTTCCTGACTGAGCAATTTCTTTTTTTCTTTGTTTGTTTTTTTTTGTTTTTGAGTCTGAGTCTCACTCTGTCGCCCAGACTGGAGTGCAGTGGCTGCTCCCGGCCACCGCAGCCTCGACCTGCTGGGCTCCGGCGATCCTTCCGCCTCAGCCTTC
>NW_007258386.1:242372-249872 GCF_000164805.1 Carlito syrichta | reverse complement strand
GGAGCTCGCCAAGTTGCCCAGGTGGGTCTCGAACCCGCGGGCTCAGGCAATTCACTCACCTCGGCCTCCCAAAGTGCTGGGATTACAGGCTGAGCCACCGAGCCTGGCCTGACTGAGCAATTTCATGATGTTTAAGAAATATACATTTGAGTGTGTATTACGTACTGTTTGGTTTCCATGGTCAAAGTGAAGAAAAATGAGTGGAGGCTGGGCACGGTGACTCAAACCTATAATCCCAGCTCTTTGGGAGACAGGTGTGGGGATTGCCCGAGCCCACAGGTTCGAGAACAACCTGGGCACCCTGGCGAGACTTCATCTCTACACTAAATTAAAAAAAAATAAAATAAAACTCAAAAAAAAATAAAATAAAATAAAAGTAAAAATTAGCCAGGTGTGGTAGTTCTGGCTACTTGGAAGGCTGAGATAGAAGGATCGCCTGAGCCCAGCAATTACACTGGGTTGGCCATGAGTGTGCCACTGCACTCCAGCCTGGGTGACAGAGTAAGACTCTGACTCAAAAAAAAAACATGAGTGAAAATTCTCCAGAAAGGGTGAGCAACATCCTGATACCTCCAATAAATAATTTTTCTTAGTGAGCTAGAGACTGTCTGGATGCAGTTTAGACAGCTCCAAGTTGGAAGCAGGCATTGAGAATAGAGAAGATCCACTCCAAGGACAGCTTTTTGAGTATCCACAGGTACAGCTCTGTGCAGAAAAAAGAAAGAAGCCATTGTTTTCAAGATGCTTATAAATCCAGTGAAGCAAAAGAAGAGGATTCTGTGTCTGCCTTGAGATGTATACCCAGCTCCTCACAAAAGAGTGACTTTAGTAAAGAAAGCTGAAGCCAGCTGGGTCTCACGGGATTCCTGTACTTTCCAAAGGGTGATGGGGTTTGTTAATCCTTGATCCAAACTAACTAAAGACTGGTTATCAACTTTTTTTTTTTTTTTTTTTGAGTTGGAATCTCACTCTGTCACCCAGACTGGAGTGCAGTGACCGTTCCCGGCCACCACAGCCTTGACGTGCTGGGCTCCAGCGATCCTTCCGCCTCAGCCTTCCAAGTAGCTGGAACTACAGGCGCGCGCTACCACGCCCGGCTAATTTTTTGATTTATTGTAGAGATGAGGTCTCCCCAAGTTGCCCAGGTGGGTCTCGAACCCGCGGGCTCAGGCACTCCACCCACCTCAGCCTCCCAAAGCTTTGGGATTACAGGCTGAGCCACCGAGTCCGACTTGGTTATCAACTTTTAAGTGCGAATTATTTTTAGAGCACAACAGGACATGTACAATCTGCCATCTTACTCTGGAGTCATTCTCCTAAATTCAATTAAGAATAGTAGTTTTCAGGCCAGGTCCAGTGGCTAAAACCTGTAATCACAGCCCTTTGGGGGCCGAGGTGAGGTGATTGCCTGAACCCAAGGGTTCAAGAACAACCTGGGCAACATGGTGAGACCTTGTCTCTACAATAAATCAAAAAATTAGCCAGACGTGGTAGCATGCTCCTGTAATTCCAGCTACTTGGAAGGCTGAGGCAGAGGGATCACCTGGGCCCAGTAGGTCGACACTGGGGTGGCCGTGAGTGTGCCACTGCACTCCAGCCTGGGCGATGGAGTGAGACTAAAAAGAAAAAAAAATAGTCTTTCAAATGTGAGTGCAGACAAGGATCACCTGCAGGACTATCAACATAGAAGCTGCTAGGTCCTACTCACAGAGCTGCTGATTCAGTAGATCTGGGGTGAGTTCTGAAATCTTGAATCTTTTTGTTTTGTTTTGTTTTGAATTGGAGTCTCATTCTGTCACCCAGACTGGAGTGCAGTGGCCGCTCCCGGCCACTGCAGCCTCGACCTGCTGGGCTCCAGCGATCCTTTCACCTCAGCCTTCCAAGTAGCTGGAACTACAGGTGCGCGCTATCACGCCCGGCTAATTTTTTATTTATCGTAGCGATGAGGGCTCGCCAAGTTGCCCAGGCTGGTCTCGAACCCGCGGGCTCAGGCAATCCACTCACCTCAGCCTCCCAAGGCGCGGGATTACAGGCTGAGCCACCGAGCACGGCGAAATCTTGAATCTTTAACAAGTCCCCAAGTGATGCTGATGCAGCTGGTCAAGGAACCACTGTTTGAAGTCCGTTGATTAAGTGTATGGTAGAGCAAGATCTCTAGGGTTCCTTAAAGTTCGTCTTATGAGACATTTCATCCAGTAAACATTTGGGGGCCTGCTATATGCAGGCACAGGAAGTCAGTTATGAATAAGGTAGCAAGACCCATGCATGCATCCAGGCCACTACATTCTGGTGGGGTGGGGCACAAGACATCAAAGAGTTAATAAATATTGTACATGGTTCCCAGTGTGCATGAAGAAAATTAAACACTGTAATCAAGAATTTTCTGGGGCATAAAGTATATAGTCTGAATGGGGTGGTCTCCCATGATTTCTGTTGATAACCTGAGGGGCTGGCCCTCACTCCAAGAAAACATCCAAGTAAGCAGAGCACCCTTTTGTCTGGGTACATAGTGCCAATCCCTGAGAACACTTTGCAAACTGCTCTGCCTGTGACTTTATTGTACAGCCTCTGCTCTCTACAGTTCCAAAGTACAGTTCTTGTTCAGTTGCTCCTGTTAAAGAGGGCTTCTTCCTGTAAACAGTGAAATCACCTCAATCCCCTGTTAATCGGTTATCTCCATTTAAGGAAGTCATCTCAGCATGGAATGCAAAGGAATATCCTTGAAAGAAGCGCTGCCCTCCTTCAAACCCAGAACCTTCGATATTGGATCTCCTTGTGGACAGTTTCCCCTGAACTTCCTTTCCCTGTGACTTGTTTTTAGGTATGTCAGCACTCTGGTCTTTAAGAAGAACCTATGATCCTGTCTTTGGGACAGATCTGAAACAAAACTACCATACACAGGGTGACTCAAAGGAGAGAAAATTCTATGAATCAGCCTTAACGGAGGTGCCAAAACCAATTGTCTTTGGGACTACCCAGCCCTATTCCAATTCTTTTTTTTTTTTTGACTCAGTCTCACTCTCACCCAAGCTGGAATGCAGTGTCACGCTCATGGCCACCATAGCTTTGACCTCCTGGGTTCATGCAGTCTTTCTGCCTCAGCCTTCCAAGTAGCTGGAACTACAGGCATGTGCCACTATGCTTAACTAACTTTTTAAAATATGGTTGTAGAAACAAGGCCTCACCAAGTTGCTGGTCTTGAACCCTTGGGCTCAGGCAGTCCTCTCGCCTCAACCTCCCAAAGTGCTGGAATTGCAGGCGTTGAGCCACCGTGCCCAGCTCTTACTCCAATTATTATGGGACCACAGGGTTGAGAAGACCTGGTCTGGTCTCTCTTTCTGCTCCTGATTTGCCATGTAGAATTGTCATCTTTACTGCTGCTGCCCACAGAGGCCATTCTGTGCCCCTTGAAACCATAGAGAACAACCAGGTGATTGATTCTGGCAGCAACTTTACCTTTGAAGAGAGACCATCCCCAACCCTTAGAGTACAGCTTTTGCAGGCCTCAGCAAGTAAACATGCCTGAATACAGTACGGTGACCACCACCTTTAGACAACTGACAAAGATGCCTACTGGTTTGGTTCTGTGGCAGTCTACCATCTGAGGTGCCCCCACTACCAGATGGTCCAGAAGGGCATTAGAAAGTGGCAGCACTCTTGCCTGGAAGTAGCCCTTTTGCACAGCCTGATTTCTGTGGTTAGTTTGGCTCTGACATGGATAGATTTCCCAGGGCTGTCCATATTGGCTATGGCATTCCTTGCTCCAGTCAGCTTATTCCGCAGAGGCTCCACGGTCCCCAAGAAGTGTTTAGGTCGCCTGCTGAGGCAGCAGGTCTCTTCTGCAGACAAACCTAATTGCTCCACATCTGAAACTCTTCGTTAGCTTGTGCTCTATGGCTTTCTCCCAGCTGACTTGGCTTTGGTGTAATGAAATTCAAGAGGCCTTTCCAATCTGTTGGCAGACCCATTGCATGAACAAGATGACTACCTACAACTGAAAATCCAGAGTTTTCTGCAGTGAGGAAGTAGTGGTCAGCGCAAAAACCACATGCTCCTTCCCCTTAGTCTGTCCCTTCTTCCAGGAAATGGTGCAGAGCAAACTGCCCTGCAGCCTAGAACCGTAAGTCTGGTCTTATTGCTGTGTTGTTCCATCAAGAGATGAGTTGGGGGTGGAAGAGGGATCTTCCCTTCCAATTGATGCCTTCTGCATCCTGATTCCCCTTCTGAGATTATAAAGCAGGAATGACAAACCTCCATATTAAGATGAAAGGGCTTGAAATCAGGATCTTGGTTCAAATCCTGACCTTTATTAGCATGATCTTAGACAAAGCTAATTAATTCTCTGTCAGTTTGGAGATGTGTAAAATACGATCAAGAAGATATTTGTAATATAATTGTGAAGAGTAAGGCAAATTAGAGCACAAGGTAATTGAAAAACTTATTAACACATTAGTAGTTAATACTGAGGACTTAAAGCTGGGAATTGTGCTGCTTCCTGTCCAGACAACTATGCCCTCAGCCATGGGAATTAGAGCAGATCCTGCCCTGGGCAGCATCTGCCTGGTGAAGCCAGTGGCTTTCCATGCAAAGGGAGGCTGGCTGCAGCCATGGCAGTGGGCCTCGTGCCTGCCTGGCACTGGAGGCAGGTTGCCAAACTCAATAGGAACCTCAGGCATGAAGAAGCGATTGCCACACAAAACATCCTAGATGCCAAAATGCAAGAGGTGTGAATTTGGAACATAGGTGTGACCTCTAGAGAGAGGTCAGTTTCCCTTTCTTTCACTTTCCAATTGCTACATTTTTTTTTTTTAATGTGTTACGAGCTCTGACCGGGCTCTGTGGCTCAGCCTGTAATCCCAGCACTTTGGGAGGCCGGGGCAAGTGGATTGCCTGAGCCCGCGGGTTCAAGACCAGCCCGGACAACTTGGTGAGACCTCATTTCTACAGTAAATTTTTGTTTTGTTTTGTTTTTTTGAGTTGGAGTCTCACTCTGTCACTCAAACTGGAGTGCAGTGGCTGCTCCCGGCCACCGCAGCCTCGACCTGCTGGGCTCCGGCGATCCTTCCGCCTCAGCCTTCCGAGTAGCTGGAATTACAGGCAGGCAGGTCTCGAACCCGCGGGCTCAGGCAATTCACTCACCTCAGCCTCCCAACGGCGTGGGATTACAGGCTGAGCCACCGAGCCTGGCTAATAAATTTTTAAAAATTAGCTGGGCATGGTAGCACGTGCCTATAGTTCTGGCTACTTGGAAGGCTGAGGTCGAAAGATCGCTGGAGCCTACCAAATCAACGCTGGGGTAGCCGTGAGCATGCCACTGCACTCCAGCCTGGGCAATGGTGTGAGACTCCAACTCAAAAAACAGACAAGAGTCACGAGCTCACTTTTCCCAGGCTGGAGTGCAGTGAGGTGCGCATACCTTGAACTCCTGGGCTCAAGCAGTCTTCTCACCTTAGCTTCCAGAGTAGCTGGAATTACAGGCACAAGCTACTGGACCCAGCTCCCTATTCCTACATCTTATATCTCTTCTTTAACCTACCCCAGTCCTATGCCCAGAAAAAAACTACATTTGACACTATGGTTATCAAGCACTTTCACAATGAGAGATTCAGGTTATTGACTCTTCCAAGGTCACACAGATCTGGTACCGAATCCTGCTCTTTCCAACACACACCACTGCCTGGATGAGTTTTTCCCATTCAGTTTGGAGGTGTCTCCCAACCAAGTGTGCTATGCTCAGTTCTAAAACTGCTGGTGAGATCTGCGAGGGAGGATCAGAATGAAACTGAATGGCAACAGACGACTTAAAATCCCAAATTGAAGGAAGTGTCTGTAGCAGAATTTGTCTCGAGGGAAGGGAGGAAGCCGGTATTTTTAAAAGTCAACAAAATGTATTAAAAATGAGAAACACTAACTGAGGTATGTAGAGTTTTAACAGGGTGGGGAAACATCCTTCACCAAACCTCTCATGAAAAATGTGAGTGACTGTCATGCCCCTGACATCAAGGGGCCCATCTGTGAGGTCTAAGGCCTTCTTCCCACAGACTGGCCTCGGGAAGGGCAGAAGGAGGTAAGCACATCTACCAACATCCACTCTGACAGCCACAACCCAAGAGGTAAGGAGACAGAAGAAAGGAAAATAAAGACTACACCCAGTACAAGGTGACACACTGATAAGCATAGACAAGGGAAACAGAAATGGGGCTGGAGGCAATTAAGGGTGTGTTGGTGCCTCTGTGGCCAACAGGTGAGTGCAAAGCCCTCCCTGGCCCCTTGCCTAGAGAAGGTTATTTCAAATGTATTTTGTCCTTGGAAGCAGCATGAAGCCACGGAGGAAAGCCTTAGGAAGTCAGCCCTTCTTGCAGGGAGCTCCAGACCCATGGTTCTAGGGTGGGTGTGGGGGGTTGCCATTTGTTCATTTATGCCTTCTACGGGCCTTATGAGGAACCTCCCTCTGTGCCCAGCCCTGTGCTCTCAAGTGCCTTGCAGTCCAGTGGGGAATTACTGCAGACAGAGGATGAGATCAGGGTGTGTAATTATCTTAACTAATGCAGGCTGAGAAGGCTTCACAGAGGGAAAGATGACAGGAATGGAGCTTTTCCGGCATAAGAAGTTTATTAGGCAGACCAGAAGGGGAGGGAACACTAGGCTGGGCAAAAAGGCTGCAACCATAGTTCCTCTGAGAGAAACTGAGGCTTTAAACCAAGGCTACCCCATCTGAATTCACGTATGAGAGAGATCAGGAGATGGGCTATCTTGGTCACCTATTTGATCTCCTAGGACAGAAATTACAGCATCTCTGAAATACCAGAGTTGCCCCTTTCCTTGGGCTGATACCCCGATCATCACTTGGGTCAATAACACATCAAGAGGTAGACGGTCGGTGCTAGGGGATAAACCAGGTGCCTAATCCATGGTTCTGCCTCCCCACCAAGCAGGCCTGGAGGGGAGAGGAATCCAGGGCCACCGTTTGAACGGCGAAAAGCCCGCAGATCCTAATACTTGGCCCAACGTCCTTGTGTGCCTGGGTGAAGACCTGGTCTACCCAGGAACTTGAGTTCTGGTGGCCCAGGACACCTGGGGGACGAGGCATCTCGGGGAGGGAGTAAGGGACCAGGATCAAAGGCCACTCCCCAGTTTGCTCCGAGGGGGCTAGAAGGCAGGCGAGGTAGCTGCTGTTCCAGGAAGGGTCTCACCCCTTGCTCCGGGATACGTTCTGGAGGGCCTGGCTGTTCAAGATCTCGGCTAGCGGCTTTGGCTGCGAACGGATTAGGTGTGATCCGATTAGAGCCTGGGCCGTCGGCTTCGCCCCCTTGCCAGGCTCTGCCAACGCCCGCCCCTTTCTCGTGGGGGCCCGGAGACCTTCCCCAGAACGTTCCCCCACGGGACACCGGGTTGGTGCAAAAATCCGAGCGGCTCGGTGCGCCCCGGGCCTGGCTCATTTCCACAGTGGGGGCTCGGGCTTCCGCCCCCTGCGGCTCTTCCGAGCCCCGCCCCAAGCCT
>NW_007258386.1:241638-241841 GCF_000164805.1 Carlito syrichta | reverse complement strand
GGTATCGACTGCGACCGGGACTCCAGCGGCCCTCGCGCCCCCCCAGGGCCGGGGTCCCGCTGGCTTCGGGTACAGGTGGAGTCCTCGAGCTGTGGCAAGGGGGCGGGGCACCGGCTCGCCCGCGCCCGGGGCGGGGGAAGGGTCCTGGGAAGAGCTGGGGGCTCCTGGGGAGGCAGGCCGGTGGGGGACAGCCGGACCCCTGT
>NW_007258386.1:237579-241307 GCF_000164805.1 Carlito syrichta | reverse complement strand
GACTTCTGGATGGACCCGAGCTCAGGGCCGCGGTGGCCTAGCCCTTCAGACTGCGGGTGAAGTCGGGCGGCGTCCGAGCCGGGAAACATGGGGCTGGATGGGTTCCTTGGCTTAGGGGGCGAACTCAGGGCCTGGGCTTAAGGCGGGGCGGGGCCTTGGGCAACCTAGGACAGGCAGCCTAGGCTTGACCTGGGTGTGGGAGAGCCCTGGCGGGAGCGGGACCCATGGCCCTCCCATGCGCCCCGCCCTCACAACCCGCCCCTCGCCCTCCCGCCCACAGCGCGCGAGGCGGGCAGCGCGGTCGAGGCCGAAGAGCTGGTGAAGAGTGGTCTGGCGTGGGAGCCGCATGCCAACGACACGCGGGAGGAGGCCGGCCTGCCAGCAGCTGGGGACGATGAGACCTCGTGGATGGCGCCCGGCGGCGCCAGAGGGCCCGAGGAGGTGCTGCAGACATCGGTTGCAGTGACCGGTACCACCTGGCTAGAGGCTGACAGCCCAGGCCTGGGCGGAGTGACCGCAGAGGCTGGCAGTGGTGATGCCCAGGCCCTTCCAGCCACGCTCCAGGCTCCTGTCGAGGCCCTCGGGCAGTCATCAATGGTCCCCACCACTCCTGAGGCTGCAGAGGCCAGTGGACCACCCTCCCCCACCCCTGGCGACAAGCTGAGCCCAGCTCCTGAGCTCCCCAAGGAGAGTCCTTTGGAGGTTTGGCTGAATCTAGGAGGCAGCACACCCGACCCTCAAGGGCCAGAGCCAACTTCCCCCTTTCAGGGCACACCGGAGGCCCAACCAGCATCAGATATAATTGACATCGACTACTTCGAAGGATTGGATGGTGAGGGTCGTGGTGCAGACCTGGGGAGCTTCCCAGGGTCACCAGGAACCTCTGAGAGCCACCCTGATACTGAGGGAGAGACCCCCTCTTGGAGCCTGCTTGACTTATATGATGACTTCACCCCCTTTGACGAATCTGATTTCTACCCCACCACATCCTTTTATGATGACTTGGATGAAGAAGAGGAAGAAGAGGAAGATGACAAAGATACAGTGGGAGGTGGAGACCTGGAAGATGAAAATGACCTCCTAGTGCCCACTGGGAAGCCTGCTCTGGGGCCTGGGACAGGCCAGCCTACCAGTCGGTGGCATGCTGTTCCTCCTCAGCATACTCTAGGGATGGTCCCTGGCAGCAGCATCGCCCTCAGGCCCCACCCAGGAGAGCCAGGCAGAGACCTGGCCTCAAGCGAAAATGGCACTGAATGCCGCAGTGGCTTTGTGCGGCATAATGGCTCCTGCCGGTCAGTGTGCGACCTCTTCCCAAGTTACTGTCACAATGGCGGCCAGTGCTACCTGGTGGAGAACATAGGGGCCTTCTGCAGGTAAGGGCGTGGCAGGCAGGTTCACAGGGACTTGTAAAAGAGTGCTTGAAGAGTGTATGTGAGATAGACACAGCAAAGAGGGCAATGTGACAGGCACAACTTCCAAGAGGTTGTACAGTCATAGGATTCCCAGGTCAAGAAATACTTGCTCAGGTTTCCTTTAAAGAATTATTTCTTAAAATGTACATACTGTGATCTCATCACTGGGAGAGGTTCCTCAGAAATAAGATTGTAAATCGGGCTCGGTGGCTCAGCCTGTAATCTGGCGCCTTGGGAGGCCGAGGTGAGTGGATTGCCTGAGCCTGTGGGTTCGAGACCCACCTGGGCAATTTGGCGAGATCTCATCTCTACAATAAATCAAAAAATTAGCCGGGCGTGGTAGCACGCACCTGTAGTTCCAGCTACTTGTAAGGCTGAGGCAGAAGGATCACCGGAGCCCAGCAGGTTGAGGCTGCGGTAACCATGAGTGGCCACTGCACTCCAGTCTGGGCGACAGAGTGAGACTCCAACTCAAAAAAAAATAAAGAAAGAAAGAAATAAGATTGTATATTTTCTGTAAGTGTTGTGTCCTTAACCAAACTACTCAATTATAAAGGCAAAAATGAACGGACTTCTCTAAGGTTTTAGACAGAGGCCTTTGCTGAGTTGCAGGGTTTCTGTTGGAGGATACTGGCTGTACTAGTAAAAAGGGTAGGTCCAGCCGGGTTTGGTGGCTCACACCTATAATCCCAGCACTTTGGGAGGCCAGGGAGGGAAGATTGCTTGATCTCTGGAGTTTGAAACCAGCCTGTGCAACATAGCAAGACCTTATCTCTACAAAAAAAAAAATCAAAAAATTAACTGGGCATGGCGGTGTGTACCCGTAGTCCCAGCTACTCAGGAGGCTGAGGTAGAAGGATCGCCTGAGCCCAGGAGAGGATGCAGTGAACCATGATCATGCCACGGCACTCCAGCCTGGGCAGTAGAGTGAGACCCCGATTCAAAAAGAAAAAGAGTAGGTCAATAAACCTACCCTGTAGAGTAAAGATAGCTGCCGATCACTGCCTTCAAGCCATATGTATGGCACGAGGAGGACCGGGTCTTCTGGAAGGGAATGTAAAGTCAAAGTGAGGACCTTCTTGGGAGCAGCCACTCAAACAGGTAAAATCAAGCTGAGAGCCTTTCTTCATGTTGCAGATTGGAAGTGTTTCTTGACTTTGGCAGGTAGCTTTTTTCTCTCTACTTTGATGTTTGTCTATCTTGGGATACCAAGTCCATAATGCTTTTAAAGACTCAGAAAGCTGAGGGTCCCTAGGGGCATTGTCTGCAGGCACCCTCCCATGCCTCATCAGTAATTACCCCATTCACTTCACTCTTAGGAACTGCCCTCACAGTGACCATTTAACTTGCTGGAAAACCCACAGCCTGACTCTGGAAGAATTCCAAGTCAGGAGTGATCTGGTGATTTGCTTGTTACCATATTTCTTTTTTCTTTTCTTTTTTTTTTTTCTTTTTTTTATTTTTGAGTTGGAGTCTGGCTCTGTCACCCAGGCTGGAATGCGGTGGGGCATACTCATAGCCACCACAGCCTTGACCTGCTGGGCTCCGGCGATCCTTTCACCTCAGCCTTCCAAGTAGCTAGAACTACAAACACGTGCCACTACACCTGGCTAATTTTTTGATTTATTGTAGAGATGAGATCTCACTAAGTTGCCCAGGCTGGTCTCGAACCCTTGGGCTCAAGCAATCCTCTCACCTCGGCCTCCCAAACTGCTGGGATTATAGGCGTGAGCCATCGTGCGTGGCCCATCGCCATATTTCATAGGCCCTAAAAGTGGCATAGGGCCCTCAGACTCCTTTGAGACTTATTTCTACTGGTCCTTAGTGGAGCATTTCTGTTATCTGGGTGTCTCTTTTTCAAGTGTTGCTATTGTTGCTTCTTTCCTTGTTCTTTTTTGAATGTATGAAGAATCTAGGTTCCTTAGGTCTTGATGTACTGACAGGTGAATAACATATAGAAAACAATGAATATTGTGCCCTTAGCATTCAAACTTGAGTTTCCTTTTCGTTCTATGGAGTTGTTTTTTTCTTTTTTTTTTTTTTGGTTTTTTTTTGAGTTGCAGTCTCACTCTGTCACCCAGACTGGAGTACAGTGGCCACTCCCGGCCACCGCAGCCTCGACTTGCTGGGCTCCGGCGATCCTTCCGCCTCAGCCTTCCAAATAGCTAGAACTACAGGTGCGTGCTACCACACCTGGTTAATTTTTGATTTATTGTAGAGATGAGGTCTCGTCAGGTTGCCCAGGCGGGTCTCAAACCCGCAGGCTCAGGCAATCCACTCACCTCAGCCTCCCAAAGCACTGGGATTACAGGCTGA
>NW_007258386.1:219822-237052 GCF_000164805.1 Carlito syrichta | reverse complement strand
CAAAAAAAAAAAAAGAAAGAAAGAAAAAAGAAATTACGACCATAAGAGGCCAGGCACCGTGGCTTATGCCTGTTACCACAGCACTTTGGGAGGCCGAAGAGGGCAAATCACTTGAGCCCAGGAGTTCAAGGCCAGTCTGGGCAACATAGTGAGACCTCATCTTTACAAAAAATCAAAAAATTAACTGGGTGTGGTGATGCACACCTATAGTCCCAGCTATCACCTTAGCCCAGGAGGTTGAGGCCGCGGTGAGCCGTTATTATCATGATCATGCCACTGCACTCTAGTCTGGGCAACAGAGTGAAACCCCTACTCAGAAAAAAATATATATATTACAATAAGGCCTTGCCAGTTGGTTAAAGGCTACCAGAATTATGGTAAACCCTGTGATGATTTTGTTCCTCAAACTTCAGTGTGAGGGACTATAGTTATTTCAGCCTGAGTATTGTGGAATCTGTGGGCAGTATCACCATCTTTCATCCTATTGGAGGCCTGGAATTTTCACCTCCAAAGTAAGCTCCCCAGATGGTATGAAATGTGGAGCCCTTGCTGCCTCTAGAGAGCTATAAAAATTCCCAGAGTCTCCTGGAGCTCTCAGGAGATTCCAGGGAGAAGAATAAGATTGTCCTCCTCACTCAGGAGGCTCTGTCCACCATGGGAGCAGCATTCCATCACTGCCTCAGAAGGCTTTCTCCACGTGTCCACTCCAGTTTCCCTTGCTTAGCTGTCTCAGGGTTTCATTTGGGCCTCCCTACCAGATTCCTCCTCTGTTGTGTATACCTAGTCCTGGCTGCGGCTTGGAAACTGTTTTTGCATTCCACTCACAGGAGACTGCTGAGCCTTTAGTTGCAGACTGCAGCATGCCTTTGTCTCTGTCACCCTGACCCACTGCAGAGAAACTCAGAGCTATGGTGAAACTTCTCTAGACACTGGGCTAGAGGGTCCCGCTTGGAGGGGTCTGCATTCCCCAGCAACCTCAAACAGATAGCCTGCCATGATGGCAGAGGTTCCATTGAAAAACAAAGGAGAATCCCTTGTTTTCCATGTCTCCACCCTATTCTGGATGCGGAGAGCCACTTCTCTGGTGCATAATTTCCCTGTTCTAGACCCCTTTCTCTTATCTGTCATTTCACCCTGAGGTTCATGTTCTCCCTCCTTTGCCTGCCTCTGTATCCTTCCACATCTTTCCTCTTTGAAGCAGCCTGGTTCCCATGGAAACAGCAATGTCATTGGAAGAGTTGGAGCCTGGGAATGTCCCCAAGGGCAGGAGAAAGTCACTCAACAAAAGGACCAAAACCCACCCAGAGGATTGATTCTCACTATGCTTGCATGACAGTACTTATAGTACTAGGACAGGCAGCTTTAGGGGCAGAACTTTGGGGGCTGCAGAGGTAGGAGGAGACTCTACATCCATCTTTGTGTTTGTCCTTGTCTGTCACTTTTTTCAGTGTCTGATTAGCCACGTGAACCAGACGGGACTGCAAAGCAGCAAGATGGGTTTCCATGTGCATGGCAGGCCCTAGTGCTTTATAGCCATAGTTCTTATTCATTTTGTTTTTTATCTTCCTATCACCCAGAGCCCAAGGCAGGGAGAGACCTGAGAGAATCCTCACTGAGACTGCACAGCAGAATGCCTGGATTCCCTTCCTTCCTTGGTTACTTAACAGTCATAGAACTTTGACTATTTCACTCAATTTCTCTGCACCTTTGTTACCTCATTTACATCACAGCCCTTAGAGCTCCTGGCCCACTTCATAGAATGATTGTAAAGATGGTTGATAAGATCAGCTATTGAGATCTGTGCAGATTTTGGGCATTCCAGTTCCTCTAGAGGGCCACAGGAACAGGTTGTTGAGATACATGTTGGGGTCAGGGCCCAGGCCCTTGCTGTGGCCATGGCTGCCTGCCCCATTGCCTTGGTCTCTCGATGTCACCACTGCAGGTGCAACACTCAGGACTACATCTGGCACAAGGGGATGCGCTGTGAGTCCATCATCACCGACTTCCAGGTGATGTGCGTGGCCATCGGCTCGGCCGCCCTCGTACTGCTCCTACTTTTTATGATGACAGTGTTCTTCGCCAAGAAACTCTATCTGCTCAAGACAGAGAACACCAAGCTGCGTAGGACCAAGTGAGTCTGTGTCACCCACCCCTCTCACCCACTCTGGTGGGAGGATCCCCAATCCCGACCCTATTGCACCCTTCCATGTGGTCCAAGGATTTTGCCATGACAGTTCCTGGAACCTGTTCTTTGTCCCTAGCTGTTTTGTCCATGCTAAAGACACTGAAGCTCATTCATTCCCACACAGAATGTGCTAGAATTGCAGCAGAGGTGAAGCCTCTGTGGCACACTGCAGCTATCTTGCAACATTCCCAGCACCTACCTGGGACAGAGGGTGCTTAAGCAAAGGCAGCCAGCACATAGCAACTCCTGCCCAGGCTCCAAGGAAGTTACTGTACTCGGTCTGCCCACTCACCTGATTGTACCTTCTTCCCTGGTCTTTGTCAGCTAATGGCCAATGTGAGGATTTCACCCACAATTCCACATGGAGTAACTGCATGTCCCTCAAGTCTGCTGTCATCCACTATCAGCTCCTCCTCGGTAAATGCTGAGGAAAAAGGGTTTAGTGCCACACTGCATTGCTTCTTAAAAGCCCGTCAACCCTTTGTCCAGACAGAAGTGTAAGGAACTTAAGCAAATCCTCTTTACCTCTCCTGAGTAGAATCTGGGGAACAGAAGAGGGCTAGGGTTAACTTACTCTACTGTGGATTTTTAGGACCATATGGGATATAGAATCTCCTTTCAGCCCTTCTCTTAGCAGAGTAGTGACTATTGGGTGCATGTGAGAATCAGCATGCATTTCCCTTTAAGTCCATGCCTTAAACACTCAAATGTGACCTTACGCGCTATGAGAGAATCAGTCTTATCACCAAAGCAGAGTGAAAGACCTTTCTGAAGAGTCACAGAAGTGACCACAGGAGGAAACTGAAGTTCAGCTTCCCTGGGACCCCAGAGACAATTTATTCAAAATTGCCTGTTGCCCCATTAATCCCCCTCCCCTTGACCTGAGACTCCCTCTAGGGAATGTGACTGAAGGACTTTCCCTGGGTCCTGGGAAAAGGACAAAACACCATCTGTTGCTCCTTTGCTGGGTAGACTCACGCGATGTGCAGATGCCAGCAGCTCTCTGCAGCCTTTCAGCTAACTGCCACAGGGCGGGAAGGGCCTCTTCATTGTGCCTGTGCACTGAGGCGGGTTGTATGTGTGCACGTGATCACTCCAGAGAAACGCAGACCAAGACACCTGGCTCCCAACGCCTACACCAAGGGGGTGGCCAGCAGGGCTATGCAGGGGCCGGGAGATGGGACCACCTAAATCAGGGCAGCTGCTGCTAAGGATGGAGGAGAGAAAGGAGCAACAACCAGGGCAGTGGAGAAGCAAGACCTCGTTCTAGGTCCTTCTCTAGCCGACCCTGTGTCTCTTGCAGAGTGCAACTACCTTGTTCTCTACATACCTTCTTTCTTTCCAAGCCTGGTCACTGCTGTGATGGTGCTACATGCACCTAATGCCCTGCAAATACTACTGCAACTTATTGTTTCTAAAATACACCTTTTTTAAACATATTAACGTCTCTGAATTTGGATCGTATCTTCCAGTCGCTGGCATCTTATAATCACAGTTGGCCAGATGGTAGTCATGTTGTAGTTGTAATTGCCTGCATGCACAGACGTGGTCCTAGCTGTTCATATCACTGGCAGTCCCTTATCTAAAGTCTAAGTGAGCTACTTCAAGTTTATAAGAAAAACTCAAGGTGATTAGAAAGTATTGGGTCACCCGGGCTCAGTGGCTCAGCCTGTAATCCCGCGCCTTTGGGAGGCTGAGGTGAGTGAATTGCCTGAGCCCGCAGGTTTGAGACCCGCCTGGGCAACTTGGCCAGACCTCATCTCTACAATAAATCAAAACTCAGCCGGGCATGTAGAGCACGCCTGTAATTCCGGCTACTCGGAAGGTTGAGGCAGAAGGATCGCCAGAGCCCAGCGGGTCGAGGCTGCCATGGCCAGGCTGCGGTGCCCAGACTGTAGTGCGGCCACTGCACTCCAGTCTGGGCAACGGAGTGAGACTCCAACTCAAAGAAAAAAAGAAAGTATTGGGTCATGATTTAAGTGATGAACTTTTTTTTCCTTTTTTTTTTTACTTATTTATTTTTATGGACTGCATCCTGCTCTACAGCCTCAAACTCGGGCTTAAGCCACTTCAACCTTCTGAGTAGCTGAGACTACAGGCACACTCCACCATGCCTGGGTCATTTTAAAATTTTTTTGTAGAGATGCGGTCTCAACCCCTGGCCTCAACCCCCAAAGCACTGAGATTACAGATGTGAGCCACTGTACTCAACCCCAGAAGTTTTTTTCTTTTCCTTTTTTCTTTTTTTGAAGCAGGATTTATTGAGAGGACAGAAAATCTCCCACAGTGAGAGGGGACCCGAAAAGGTTGCCCAGAAGTTTTTTTGTTAATGGCACATGAAATAAATGATGCATCGTGTTATAATCCATGGCATTTGATGAAATACAGTATTTGGCCCATGAAGCTGAGACCTAATTGCCATTGTCACATTTTGCCATGATCATTTCTCTTACGTTTTTCCTTCTCTCTTCTATCTGACAGCAAATTCCGGACCCCATCTGAACTCCACAACGATAACTTCTCCCTCTCCACCATTGCCGAGGGCTCTCACCCAAATGTAAGGAAACTTTGCAACACTCCCCGTACCTCCTCCCCCCATGTCCGTGCCTTGGCTCACTATGATAACGTTATCTGTCAGGTAACTTTTCTTCACATCTCCCCTTTTGCATGCTTTGGCCCCTGGTTCATGTCTCAGGTCTATTTCACAGTGTGAAATCTGCAGAAAGCTTTGGTGGTCAGCTTAGGGGGTAGCCGGTGGGCCAGTGAAGGTGGGAATAAGCACCTGATGATATAGAGTCACAGGTAGTAGAGAAGATCATTTTCTGGGGTGACTTACGATACTTATCTTTATCTATGATTTAGAAAATTGATTATTGTCTTTTATTCTCCATATCAAGGAGAAAGGCTCTGCATTCACTGCTAGGGAATCTTCTGATGGTCAGTGAAGCAAATGGTGGCTTTGGGATGGGTGGAAAAACCTCTGGGTCCTTGATGCTGTGTGAGAACCCTGAGAACTTGTAGGCTTATACACAACTGGTTAGGGCAGAGGTGAGCACAAAACACCTTTGGAACCACAAATCTAGGAGTAATTCTGTTCTTAGGAGGGTGGACTCATAAATGTCAGTGGAAACCCAGTAAAAGGTCCTAATAGACTGTTATCTGAAAACCCTGGCCTAGTGTGTTGCCTGGACCAGACTGACTAGTAAAATACTGGATACTATGAGAGAGAATTTTTGTAATAAAACAGAAGCTTGATCTGTCATGAGATTAGGAAAAAGAAAAAAGAAAAAGACCGCTACTGTCCAATGGAACTTTCTGTAAGACAAAAATCTTCTGTGTCTGCACTGTCCACTGCAACAACCACTAGCCACATGTGGCTTTAGAACTCTTGAAAGGCAGCTAGTACTACTATACTGGACAGCACAGGTCTAGACCACCATCTTTTTTTATAGATGGGGAAACTGTAGCCCCAGAAGAGAAAAGAGAGAAAAAAAATGGGACCTTATTCACAAAATCCCAGAATAAAAAAACTCGACCTGCTAGAGGAAAAGTAAAGGGGTCAATTTCAAAAATCTTCAATATAAAGAGTAGAAAAAGAACAATGATTTCACTTGGTATGCACCAACCAATTAAGTTCAAGATGGACACCATAACCAAAGAAACAGGTTATCTTTCCAACTCTGAGATTGATAACCACGTTCATCAACTCACAGAGATGCAGACACCTTGAGAGCAGGACAGAGTCTTGCTCCCCTGGTGAGCACATTATCCAGCCTCTTGCAGTAATATGCATTCAGTCAGCACTTGTTGAATACTAGTGAATGGTGGCCTGCCACAGGGCCTCTCGGTTCCACTGTCGGATCTGCCATCTTGCATGTGTAGGGCAGCAGATTGGACCACTGCAGTCAGGGTATTCATTGTCCATGGTTAACTCCTCCTCCTACTCTGCCTGACTGAGTGCAAGGGTCCTTAGGAAAGTTTCTGACCCTTGTGTTTCTGGTGCCGCAGCTGCAGACACCTCTCTACTTCACAGAGAGGTAGGAAAAGGAAATCAGTCCTCTTGGAAGGCTTGGCTGCATGGGCCAGTGTGGCAGTTTCCTGTTCTTGGCTGACCCAGCTTTGTGAAAAGCAAGGCATTTGTACATGAAAGCTACCAGTGACCCTGAGCTCAGAATATGATGAGCCTTGAAAACAGAGAACAGGGCACGGTCAGCCATGGTGGTGGTCAGCCATGAAGGGCTCTCTGCCTGAGAAGGGGCTGTGAGGTGACTGGGACATCACTCAGGCCAACCCTCCGAGAAGTGACAAGCTCAGGCTCTGGTGGTCTTCTGGGTCCTCTTGGATCTTGAGGCTGGTGTCCTTCCCTCAGCTGTGCCCAAGGGGACACAATCCTCTCCTTTCTGTAAGCACTGTAAGCAACATACTGGTGAATTTTCTACCTTCATCTCTAATTCTCTCCACTTAGCCCAAAGGTCAGACTTAGTCACATTCAAGATTTTGTGGGCATTGCCAGTTAAGATGGTTACCACTTTGTTGTGATATGAAGCTCTGCTCACTGCTACAACCAGCACCCAGGCTGCTTACCAGTGGTGCCAGCAGCAGAATGAAAATGAGAAAGGGCTGGGCACAGTGACTCAAGCCTATAATCCCAGCACTTTGAGAGACTGAGGCAGGAGGATCGCTTGAGGCCAGGGGTTTGAGACTAGCCTGAGCAGGTCTTACTATGGACAGCATAGTGAGACTCTGTCTCTACAAAAAATTAGCCAGTTGTGGTGGCAAAATTAGCCATGTGTGGTGGTGTGTGCCTGTAGTCTTAGCTGCTCAGTTAGCTGAGAGTAGAGGATTGCTTGAGCCCAGAAGTTAGAGGCTACATAAGCTTTGATTGTACCATTGCACTCCAGACTGGGTGACAGAGCAAGACCTTGTCTCAAAAGAAAGAAAAAAAAGACCAGGCATGGTGACTCAAGCCTATAATCCCAGCACTTTGGGAGGTCGAGGTGAGAGGATTGCCTGAGCCTGTGGGTTCTAGACCATCTTGGGCAACATGGTGAGACCTCGTCTCTATAATAAATAAAAATTTTTAAAAATTTGCTGGGTGGTAGCACGTGCCTGTAGTTCTGGCTGCTTGGAAGGCTGAGGTGGAAGGATCACTGGAGCCCAGCAGGTCAACACTGGGAGCATGCCACTGCACTCCAGCCTGGGTGACAAGAGTGAGACTCCAACTAAGGGAGGGAGGGAAGGAGGGAGGGAGAGAGGAAGGAAAACTTTGGGGTGAGGTGAGCCAGGAGAAGAAATGAGGGGCATCAGAGTCCAGCCTGTGGTTTATCCTCTCCCCATCCTTCTCTCCCCTCCAAACTCCTTGTTGGAATTGGTGTTCCGTAAGATTTTGGAGAGTTCCATTTATTTTAATAGATGTGTTATTTCTTTCACATAAGTGAAGTAGATTGAGTGGGTCGTTTTCCTATCCTGTTGCAACAATCTGTGCCAGCCACACTTTGAGAAGATTTCAAACAAAAACGTTGGGGGGGGGTCGGTGGCAGGGACTGTATCAGTGGCACCTCCTTCCCACCCTCCGCTGCTCCTCTCTGGGTCCTCTGGGACTGGTGTGAGGTTCTTTAGCTGGGGGCGGCCAAAGGCTGAGTCTGTGCACGAGTCTTTTGTGTAACTGAGCCACTGCCTAAGAGGGAACTTCAGAAGGTGTGATAGGAAAGATGCTGGACACGCTCCAGGTATGCCACACGCATGGAGCCACCTGAAGCCCAGGCAGCCTGTCCACACACCGACCCCACTGGTACTCACAGTGGTGCTGTCTAGGCAATGTGGCCAGCAGCTTGAGACATCCTAAGATTTGACAGACCTTCCAGGATTTCAGTTTATTCCTAGGATTTCTCCATGGTGCTCCTTAGTGCTTCCCCCCCATTTAAATCTTCCTTGCTGTCTAGATTCTGCTCTTGCATGTGTTTGGTGAATCATCGACTGCCTGTCCTCTTCAGATAGAGGTTTCCATCTGGACGACTGGGGGCCTGAACCCGCATGACCCCTGGACTGAATGAAGGGTACCCATATGGTTGGGCAGGATGTTGGCAGCAGGGGGCCCACGATGGTTCCCGTGAGTTATGCCAGATGTCAATCCAGCTCCCTTGTGATGAGATACTTCTGCCAAGTCAAGGGCAGTGACACCTTCTGCTGTGGGACCCGCAGCCCTGGGCTTACTAGGATCAAGTTCTGGAGGAAACATTTAGGTCGGGAGAGCTCTGTCCAGATCTGACTCTCTGTCCCTGTGTTTGCTGGAGGCACTAGCTTGTCTAATAGCATTGTTTGGACACCTCTAAGCCTTCTTTTAGGATATGCTTCTACTACCCCTTGGCTCAGAAGGCAGTTTTCTTACCTGGCCAAGTTCCCTGAGCCTTCGAGGGGTCAAGTTTGTAATTCAGAATCTGCCCTGCCCAGGATCTTTAATGGCTCAACTCTCAAGCTGTCATGCCCAGGGTCCTCCCTAGACAGCACAGAAGTGCACAAAATAAAAAGTGTGGGTCTCCTTCATTCCTCTTCTCTCCATAAGGCATGTGTGCATGTGTTTATGCACATACGTACCTGTAGGTATCGTTTTTAACCATAAATGAGATTTTGCTGTACATATGTTCTACACCCCCCTCTTTTTTTTTTTCTTTTTAAGAGACAGAGTCTCTCTGTCACCCACGCTGGAATGCAGTGGCAGGATAATATCTCACTGCAGCCTCGAACTCCTAGGCTCAAGCAGTCTTCCACCTCAGCCTCCTGAGTAGCTGGGACTGCGCATGCGTGCCATCATGCCCAGATAATATTTTCCTGTTTTGTAGAGACAACATGTATGTTGCTCAGGCTGGTCTCAAACTCCCAGCCTCAAGTGATCCTCTCACCTCAGCCTCCCAAGTAGTGAGGACTGCAGTTGTGTGCCACCATGCCTGGCTAATTTAAAAAAAAAAATCGTGTGTGTGTGTAAATGAGGCCTTGCTATGTTGCCCAGGCTAGTCTTGAACTCCTGGCCTCAGGTGATCCTCCCGCCTTCACCTCCCAATGTACTGGGATTGCAGGAGTGAGCCACCACACCCAGCCATCCCCTTGCTTTTTTTCAGCTAATATATCATGCAGATCTTCCCAGGACACATAGATTTGTGTCACTGTGCAGTTTTTCTGTGACTCTCTCCAGGCGGTGATTGACATATCAAGTGCCGGTGTGTGCCGGGTGCCGCTGCCTTGCCTGAAGTCTGCCTCAATACTCTTGAAGTCCATTTCCTCCTGTTCTTGCCTCACTGGAAATGAGAAACATGAGTTTTCCCCACTGTCTGTAAACCACGTGTGAAGTCTTTGAAACTCTGTTAACAATCTCTCTGTTCAATCTGGACCCCTAAAGAGGCTCTAAGTGAGACTTGAGGCATTGGGCGGGTAGCGGTGATTTCTACAGACACAACTAGTGAACACCCCTAGTGCTCTGTGTGCACAGACACCTTGGAAGACGAGGGCTGTCCCTACTTTCTTCCCAACCCATCACTATACTAACCTAGTGCTGTGATGGGTCAAACTCAGAAGCAGGCAGTGTGACAAGAACTCACCAGAGTTTTCTAGAGAACCCCTGATCCTTAAGGAGGATGATTATCTTTATTTTTGTTAGTGGTTAAAGCCAGAACGGTCTAATCTAGCTGGTCAAATTGAGACATTCTCTATCTTCTTGCCTTCCATGCATCTGCCTGGGTGTCTACATACCCACTTTGCTCAGCAGAGTTCTTACAACAGCACCAGAGAAAGAACTGAGACCACTGAATTGCATATAATCCCCTCAGGTTGTCCTAAAGCAAGAGACTGAGGCAGGAGCTGCCACAACAGTTCTGTGAATGTGCAAAATGTGGCGTTGGAGGACTGTGTGCTAGGGTGGCCTTTCTGTCAGAGAGCAGCAGGTGGTATACATGGATTGGCAGGAAGCACAGGGGCGCATCAGAACCAGCAGCACGAGTATCATCTGATGCAGAGTGAGGCAAGCCATGGACACGGCCAGACTCACTCGGGCTGAGACTGAGGACATCTGTTTTTAGTTAGCATCTTTTGGCAGGAACTCTTGACGGTAAGAGGCTCCCACATCTTTGGCCTCTACTCAGAGGACATATTTTTGCTGTGGGGAGAAGGGCCCTAGCTTTGCCAAGAACAGGTCTGCACCTGACTGTGGTTCTACGTGTGCCTCGCGGTATTCACTGACAAGATGTGTTCCCTGACCAAGATATTTGTGTGAAAGCAGGGGGACATCTCAACAGGATAGAGGGTCAGAGGAAGGTGGGACCCAGCAGGCCGAGCAGAGCTCATCAACGTGTGAGACTTTAGAGTATTACAAGGGACTGTTTCTCCCCAGCCTCTGTCCAAGAGAAAACCTTGGACTGGCCCAAATTAAAGGTATTTGGAATCTAGTTACCTGTCAAGTTTTCATCTATATCTGGCTATTGCTTTTAAGGATGACTTTCCTAAAATGTAGCTGCTAAAGAGTGGTTCCCTTAGGCTCCTTCAAGTTTTAGAGCTTTTAGAGCTTTTTCCTTTTTTTAGTTATATTTCTTTCAGCCAGATAGAAAAACTTGAGATTATTATTTGATTGCTCTCCCCATTTTCTCCTCTCCCCTCAACTCTTTTCCTCTTCCAGGATGATCCTAATGCTCCCCATAAAATCCAAGAAGCTCTCAAATCCTGCCTGAAAGAGGAGGAGTCATTTAACATCCAAAACTCCATGTCACCCAAACTTGAGGGTGGCAAAGGTGACCAGGCTGACTTGGACGTGAACTGTCTTCAGAATAATTTAACCTAAAGCAGAGCAAGAAGAGAGGAAATAGGGGGTGGGGGGTGGGGGCAGGGGAAGAAACATTATCTCCTCTTGTACAGAGCCTATTTCTTGTAACCATTTGTTAAACTCTTTCTTTTTCTGATCTCATGGCATGCTTTGATGTATTTTGTACAGGAGGCAAAAAAAAATACTTAAAATTAAGCAAAGAAATGGAACGGAATTGCATATATTGGGTTGTTTTGTCTGTGCTGTCTGTACATTGCTTCTGCTGCTGTGATTTCTAAACCTGTGCTGTTATTCAACTGACTTTTTTTTTTGTACTTTGACCCACCCTTTTTTTGAAATACCAGTAAAAGTTCTTGAAATAAAACTTTTTAAAAAGCTATTCATTTTCTTCATGTCATGGTATCCACTCCCTTACCCATTCTTACCAATTTGAGTTGAATTCTTACCTTCACTGAAGGTGTATATTTAAACATGTTTGAAATCTCAGAAATGGTCTGTGTATTAGTCTGCTCTAGCTGCTGTAATAAAAATACCATATTCTGAGTGGCTTAGACAACAGAAATGTATTTTCTTACAGTTCTGGAGGCTAGAAGTACAAGATCACAGGGCCAACAAGCTTGGTTTCTGAAGAAGCCTCCCTGCCTGGCTTGCAAACAGCCATTCTCTTGCTGCATCCTCACACGACCTTTTCTATGTGCTTGTGGAAACCGAGAGAGTGAGTTGATATCACTTCCTGTTCTTATAAGGACACCAATCCTGTTAGATAAGAGCCCCTCTCTTGTCACCTATTTAATCATAATTAACTCCTTAAAGGCCCTGTCTCCAAATACAGTTACATTGGAGGTTGGGGCTTCACCATATGAATTTGAGGGGGGGGACCAATTCAGCCAATAACACTCTATATCACCTATTATTAAGAAAACTATCTGGGAGGCTGAGACAGGTAGATTGCTTGAGCTCAGCAGTTCAAGACCAGCCTGGGCAACATAGCAAGACCTCATCTTTACAAAAAAAAGTCAAAAAATTAGCTAGGTATGGTGGCATGCACCTGTAATCCCAGCTACCTAGGAGGTCCAGGAGGTCAAGGCTTTGGTGAGCCATGATCCTGGCACTGCACTCTAGCCTGGGTGACAGAGTGAGATCCTGACTCAAAAAAAAAAAAAAACCCTTTAATTATTTCATAAGTATTTATTAATATTAAGCACTTACTCTGAGACTAGGAGGTACTATCCTAGATGCCAGGAATGCTTGGTGAATGAGATAGACCCTAACCTCAAGAAGTTAATAAACCGGGCTTGGTGGCTCAGCCTGTAATCCCGCGCCTTGGGAGGCTGAGGTGAGTGGATTGCCTGAGCCTGCGGGTTCGAGACCCACCTAGGCAACTTGGCGAGACCTCATCTCTACAATAAATCAAAAAAATTAGCCGGGCGTGGTAGTGTGCGGCTGTAATTCCAGCTACTTGGAAGGCTGAGGCAGAAGGATTGCCGGAGCCCCAGCAGGTCGAGGCTGTGGTGACCGGGAGCGGCCACTGCACTCCAGTCTGGGCAACAGTGAGACTCCAACTCAAAAAAAAAAAAAAGAAAGAAATTAATAACCTACTTAAAAAACAGACATAAACAAGTAATCATAATAGTGTATCAGCATTATAATACTGGTGTGTATATCTGTATTATATGAGAATTGGAGTTAAGAGTTCAGAAAGGCTTCAAAGAGATAAATTGGACTTGATGAGGCGTTTTTCAGGATGAAACAAGATGACACTGAAGACAGAGGAAGAATACTCAGGAAAGTAGTTCTGTGTGACTAGAGATTGTGTGATGAAGCTGAAAGGGACAATTTAGGACAGATTGTAAAAGAGCCTTGAATGCCATTGAAGCAACGGGCTAAGGGAGGGTCAGATTTGCTTTCTGAAAAGAACTCTTGAAACAGTGGTGAAGGCAGACTGAAGATAGAGATTATAAAATTGCAAAAGATTACAGAGAAAGTTAAGAGTTCAAATAGCCAGACTCAGTTTTCTAGAACTTTTTGCCTGTCTTCAATCTGTGATCATTCCAGCAACTGGAATCCCTATAAGTGTGTTTCAGTTGCCTAATTTCTGCTGGATCTCCCTGATTTGTATTTACATGTCCCTCATTTTTTATTTCATGCTGGACATCATATTTGGAAAATTGTTTATTAAAATATTTTGAGGCCTAGGATGATTCCTTTCTCTAGAGAGTGTTTTGTTTACCTCTGTCAGGTGACCGAGGCACCAGAATTCTGGGATCACATTCATCCAAATTCAAGGTTGGAGATTTTCTAAGCTGCTGGAACCAAGCTGCAGACCTGTCAGACTGTGCAGGGGCAGGTTTGCTTCTGGTTCATCCTTAACCCTGGGGTACAATCCTCTGGGGTCACGCCCAAAACAGGCAACGGTTTACCAGTGTCCCCCATCTTTGGTGGGCCCGTACTCCAACTCCCCCTGCTCAACCCTGCAAGATGTTCAGCAACACAACCCATTCTCAGTCACCTCTGCTTGATGGGCAAGAACCTCCAGGGCACAAGTGGTCCGGAAGTTGGGCTCACCTGTCTGGATTCCTGCCCTTTCTGGGATGCCAGCCTAGTAATTCTTTAGTATCTTGTTAGCTCTTTGGTGCTTTTCAGATGTTTGTATAGCTCTTTGGTTGTCTTTAATAGAAGAGTGGGTCCACTTTACCTAGTCTCCCATTCATTAACAACAGAAGCCCTCTGTTCTCGTCTCAGGACTCTTGCCCAGATGGTGTTCAGCTGGTGCCATGAGCTCAGTCTGCTCTTTGCTATTGCATAGGGCTGTATATTGGGGTATGTGTTGCCATCTCTTTTACCCACTTTTGGGGGGCTCGGCATAATTCTGCTAAGGACTTCCTGTACTCTCTGGATTAGGAAACCTGTCTCTCGTGCATAGGCACCTCTGGATCCTTTCACAAGGAGGCTCCATCAAGAGGGATTGTATGGAAAACTGCTTTGTAAATTTTATTTTATTTTATTTTATTTTTATTTATTGTAGAGATGAGGTCTCGCTGCCCAGGCGGGTCACGAACCCGTGGGCTCAGGCAATCCCCTCACCTCCCAAAGGTGCGGGATTACAGACTGAGCCACCGAGCCCGGCTGCTTTGTGAATTTTAAACCCCATCCAGAAATAAGGGTTTGTTCCTATCGTGCTTTGTTTGGTTTTTCCCACAAGAGTATTATGAAATGTGTGTCAGAGTCCTTGGCTCAGCCCTACCTTCACAGCACGTGCAGGAAGGATAGGAAAACCCAGATCGGAAGGGGAGCAGGAGACAGTGGAGCCCTGCTGAATAGAGTTACCAGATGTTGCCAAGAGTCTTTGACCCAAAGCAGGGCTGAAGCATTGAACTGAGGCATATCGATTTCTGTCTGTGCCTGTTCTCTTGCCTGCCAGCGTTTGTGCTTCATGATGATTGCGATCCGTAGGGCTGGCAAGTGCACTCTCTGGGGACCCTCCAGCTCTGCTGTTAGCACCTCCATCCCCACAGTGACTGTCTAACCCTTGGGACATGCACCCTCGTGCTTTCAGATGGCTGTGTCCTTCTCTCCACTTTTCTAGCCACTCCATAGCCTGTCCTGAGTCCCCCCCTTGAAAAAAAAGACAGACTGAAAATGAGGGAAACTCAAGCATCAGGGAGGAAAAGTCATATGTCTGTGGAGGCCCTTTCACCTAGAAGAGCTGTGCGTGCAGCATGGAACCATCAGTCTATACAAAGCGTGGCCATTTATGTGAAACACACTGGTGTTAGTGTCCTAGGGTTGCCATAACACATCACAAACTGAATGGCTAAAAACAACAGAAATGTATTCGTCACAGTTTTAGAGGCTAGAGGTGTAAAATCGAGGTATCAGCAGGGCCATGCTCCCTCTGACAGCACAGGGAAGAATCCTTTATTGCCTCTTCCTGGATCCTGGTGGTTGCCAGGAATCCTCGGCATTCTTTGACTCGTAGCTCCATCATTCCAATTGCTACCTCTGCTTTCACATGACCATCTTCCCTTGGTGTGTATCTGTGTCTCTGTGTCTTCATATGGCCTTCTTCTAAGGACACCATTGATTGGATGGATGGATGTTCCCCTAACCTAGAATGACTCCATCTTAACTTAATTCCAGCTCCAAAGACCCTGTTTCCAATAAGGTCACATTCACAAGTACTGCGGTTAGGACTTCAATCTATCTTTTTGGAAACACAATTCAATCCACTACAATGCCTTGCCATTTACAACATACTTTCATGTCTGTGATGTCATCCATGCCCCCTAGGGCCCTGGAGCCTGGGTCTCAGGATTAGAAAGCATCAGTGATAATATTAGAACTTAGGACTTCTATGTCAGTATCCTTTCCTTGCCATCCTGTCACGCAGTAGACACTGTAAGAAAGATGCAGTTCCTTGTCCTTTCTCAGATAATTTGTAGAAGTGAAAAGGTTAGCCTGTGCTCCAAAAGTAGCACTAAACCCTGAACTCAAAGCTAGATGTTCTCTCCATTTAGAAGCCACATGCTCTCTGAAGCTCAATTTCTTCATCTATAAAATCTTTGCCTTTTCACAGGACTATCTAGGCATCGGGGATATAGCAATGAGCAAAATAGGCCAAACACTTTGCCTTGCGAAGCTTGTTTCCCAGTGTCATGAAATCCATTCAAGGGAATGTATATTAAAGTATTCTGAAATGTGGAAGAGGCTGCACAACCCATCTCTCAGGCCCAAGGAAGAGGGTGAGTATAGGCAGCAGGACGAAAGCAACATCATCAGTCAAGCGAGCAGCGAGGTATGAAAAGCCCCACTCTGGGTGTTGCAGGAAAGGCTCTTTCCTCCACCAGAAGCTCATCGCAGGTATGGAGGAGACTTGGGAGAAAGAGAAAGGGAGTCCACTAAAGCAAACTTGGAAATAATATTGTCTCCTGAGTGTGTAACCATGAAATTACACAAAGTATACGGGAGCAAAGATGTGCCAAGTTACCATAAGGAATCAGATGGCCATCAGACTAAGCAAAACTGTGGCCAACAGTTTATCAAAACCAAAAGAAGATGCAGCCATGAAAAAATAACGAAATCATGTCCTTTACAGCAACATGGATGGAGGCCATCATCCTAAGTGAGTTAATGCAACAACAGAAAACTGAGTATCGCATGTTCTCACTTATCAGTGGGAGCTAAACGATGAGTAGACACAGGCATAAAGATGGGAACAATAAACACTAGGAACTCCAAAAGTGGGAGGTGGGGAAAACTACCTCTGGGTACTGTGTTCGCTGTTTGAGTGATGGTTCAATAGAAACTCAAGCCTCATCAACACACACAATGTACCCATGTAGCAAAACTGGACATGTACCCCCTGAATCTTAAAATAAAAACACAGAGTTAACTTCCTGAGCTTTTGGTGGCTTTGGTGAATATTTGGAGAGATCTACCATGGACTGGAATCCGGTGACCTAGTTACAGAATATCCCCTGCAGCTTCACTGTAAGGAAGGTTCATATTTAAACTCTGTGGAAGGATAGCCGGGTGTGATGGTGCCTGCCCGTAGTCACAGCTATTCAGGAGGCTGAGATGGGGGATCGCTTAAGACTAGAAGTTCGAGCCGGGCTCGGTGGCTCAGCCTGTAATCCTGCACCTTTGGGAGGCCACACCTGGCTAATATTTATTTATTGTAGAGATGAGGTCTCGCCAAGTTGCCCAGGCTGGTCTCAAACCCGCAGGCTCAGGCAATCCTCTCACCTTCGCCACTGAAAGTGCTGGGATTATAGGCATGAGCCACCACGCCCAGCCCTGAAAAAGTTCTTATTGTTTAAAGTATGTAAGAGTGAAATGTCATAATGTCATGATTTAAATTAATTCCGCAAAATTTACAGGAGATATATGGAAAATGTTAGTAATTGTTCTACTAGGTAATAAGTATATAGGAGTTGATAATACTATGCTCTTTACTTTTATGTTGTTTGAAAAGGCTCACAATAAAAAGTTAAAAACATAAAAAGGAAAGCATTACCATCAGTCATCAGAGTTGTTCTGTTGAGAATGACTGAGAGTCTGTGACCAAAGAAGTAAACTCATGCAGGGTGCAGTGGCTCATGCCTATAATCCCAGCACTTTGGGAGGCTGAGGTGAGAGGATTGCCTGAGCCCACGGGTTTGAGGCCAGCCTGCACAACTTGGTGAGACCTCATCTCTACAATAAAAAAAAAAAAAAAATTAGCCAGGAATGGGGGTGCA
>NW_007258386.1:218543-219802 GCF_000164805.1 Carlito syrichta | reverse complement strand
TCTCACTCTGTTGCCCAGGCTGGAGTGCAGTGGCATGCTCATGGCCACCGCAGCCTCGACTGCTAGGCTCAGGCTATCCTTCCACCTCAGCCTTCCAAGTAGATGGAAGTACCGGTATGCGCCATCATGCCTGGCTAATTTTTCTTGATTTATTGTAGAGATGAGGTCTTGCCATGTTGCCCAGGTTGGTTTCAAATCCGTGGACTCAGGCAATCCTCTCACCTCAGCCTCCCAAAGTACTGGGATTATAGGCATGAGCCACCGCACCCGGCGACCCTCTTTTTTTTTTTTTAATATAAAAGCAATGCATTCTCATAGAAAATTCAGAAAATGTAAACCAGGGTTAAAGAAGAAAATAAAAATCACCTCTAGTGCTCACACACACACACACACACACACACACACAAGCCACCAACAACAAAAAAATAAAATCAGAAGAATGTGTCAGTTAGAGGAGTTTGCCTGCTGGTGCACATGTGCATGCATTTCTGAGGTACATACCTGGGAGCAGAATTTGCTAGGGTGGAATTTAAACTATCTTGACCTTCACAAGATAATGATAAAAGTGGTTGTATCAGTGAATAACTCACCAGCACTTGATAGTTTTATACTTTAACTTTAGCTGGGGTTTTTTGAGTCAGAGTTTCACCCAGGCTGGAGTATAGTGACACACTCACAGCCACCACAACCTCAACTTGCTGGACTCAGGTGATCCATCTGCCTCAGCCTTCCAAGTAGCTGGAGCCACAGGTATGAACCACCACGCCAGGCTAGTTTTTGATTTATTGTAGAGACGAGGTCTTGCCATGTTGCTCAGGTTAGTCTTGAACTCCTGAGCTCAGGCAACCCTCTTACCTCTGCTTCCCAAAGTGCTGGGATTACAGGCATGTGCCACCGCACCCGATTAACTTTAGCCATTTTTATAGGCATGTAGTAGTATATAATTGTGATTTTAATTTGCATTTCCTAATTGTTAATGAGATTGTATACCTTTTAATATGTAGCTATAGATTTCTGCTTTTATGAAGCACCTGCTTAACTCTCTAACCCATTTTTGTATTAGGTTATCATTTTTTCTTATTGATTCAAGGGCATTCTGTAATTATCCTGTTTATGAGCCCTTTATAAATGCGTTGCAAATATCTTTTCCTGTTCAGTAGTTCACAGTTTCACATTCTTAGTGTTAATATTAAAGCTAAATTTTTTTTTTGAGTTGGAGTCTCACTCTATCGCCCAGACTGGAGTGCAGTGGCTGCTCC
>NW_007258386.1:215629-218523 GCF_000164805.1 Carlito syrichta | reverse complement strand
CACCCAGGCTAGAGTGCAGTGGCACACTCACAGCCACCACAACCTCAACCTGCTGGGCTCAGGCAATTCTTCCACCTCAACCTCCCGAGTAGCTGGAACTACAGGCAAGCACCAACATGCCCAGTTAATTTTTCTTTTTTGATTTATTGTAGAGATGAGGTTTTGCCAAGTTTGCCAGGCTGGTCTCAAACTCCTGGGCTCAGGCAATCCTCTCACCTCTGCCTCCCAAAGTGCTGGGATTACAGGCGTGAGTCACGGTGCCTGGCTTCCCACTACAAGCTTTGCAGAGAATAACTGTTAAGGGAAGGAAAGGAATCCCTTCTGCCATTGGTTCCAAGCAAAGGTGTACTGTCACTTCAGTAAGGCAGGAGTCAAAGCAAAGCCTTGTGGCCCAGGGCAGGGGTCGGGGGAGGGGAAGTGGAGGGAGGTGGGATGGAAAACCTGCTTGGGCTCTGAACTCTGCACCGATACAAAGCAGAGGTCTGCCACCACCAAGTGAGGGGCAGACAATTCTTCCACCCAAGACTCCACAGATGCAAGACAGAGTTTGGCTGCCAAGAATGGAAAGACCAAGCAAGGTAAGAAAGCCCCACCCTGGCCGGGCTCGATGGCTCAGCCTGTAATCCCAGCACTTTGGGAGGCCGAGGTGAGTGGATTGCCTGAGCGGGTTCGAGACCCTCCTGGGCAGCTTGGTGAGACCTCATCTCTACAACAAATCAAAATTAGCTGGGCACGGTAGCGCGTGCTAGTAGTTCCGGCTACTTGGAAGGCTGAGGCAGAAGGATTGCCGGAGCCCAGCAGGTCAAGGCTGCGATGGCCAGGAGCGGCCATTGCACTCCAGTCTGGGTGACAGAGTGAGACTCCAACTCAAAAAAAAAAGAAAGCCCCACCCTGAGACTCAAGTGCACAATGTTTACCTAGGACTGAAGCTGGACCAGGAAAACTGTGAAGAGCTGTTCCTGTAACTGAACTCGGGTTTGGCTGCTCACCACTCGAAAGCCAAACCTTAGACAAGGGTTGGTGAAAGGAAAACAGGTTTATTCAAGAGCTGACAACCTGAGGAGATGGTGGGCCAATGTCTCAAAAACCATCTCTTTTAAGGGAATTGTGGAGGGTGAGGGACTGAAAAGTTGGCCTAAGGGGCATGAAATAATTAGGATGTGGAAACTGCATTCCTGTAGAGTCAACTTCTCGTGGGGTCCTTCAGACCAGCTGATGTCAGTCATTTTATTGGTACATAAAACCTGAACGAATATCTCAAATGGAAAACTTAATGTTTTATGAATGTTCAGGTTGTTATGGGATCATCAGGTGACTGACAACTGCAGACATCTGGGCACCAGTTAGGGTCCCAGGAGGTTGGGAAACTTCTTTGTCCTTGGTCAGGTCACAGTGTTCCTTTAAGTCTTTAACAAAACAAAGCTAGCTGTTTATATTCTGCCCCTTTGGAAAACTACATGATTGTCGTTTTTTTGTGTTTTATCTCAGTGCTCTAAAATTATCCTAGCTTACATACAGGAGTGGATAAAAGCCCCTTAAACAGAAACAGAGTTAACTATGTTAGTTCTTTTGTTGTTTCACTGTTACACCCCCACCACAGAACTGGCCCTGATTAACACGCAGTGGCAGTTTACTGCTGGAGTGGCGGAACAATCATAAAGAGAAACCTTTCTCTCTGAGTTTCAGGCACACAAGGGTCTGCTGAATGTGGAATGCAGAGCAGCAACACTGAGAAAATCACTCCAGCACCGCAGACTTCATGTGACTCACAAGCAGAAGTAGCCCGCCATTGGAGGAATTGTAGCACCAACAACACCCAAACCCAGCTCTACTATCACTTGACTCAATCCCTTCTACTGAGAGATAACAGAAAAAGAGACACACCCATCTTCGGGCATAAATGTTATTCACCTAAGTCCCTACTGTTTGTTTATACACACTATCTGACATTCACTCAAAACGCTTGAGAAAGCCAGGCTCGGTGGCTCAGCCTGTAATACCGCACCTTGGGAGGCTGAGGTGAGTGGATTGCCTGAACCTGCGGTTCGAGACCCACCCGGGCAACTTGGCGCGACCTCATCTCTACAATAAATCAAAAATGAGCCGGGTGTGGTAGTGCGCACCTGTAGTTCCAGCTACTCGGAAGGCTGAGGCGGAAGGATCGCCGGAGCCCAGCAGGTGGAGGCTGCAGTGGCTGGGAGTGGCCACTGCACTCCAGTCTGGGTGACAGAGTGAGACTCCAACTCAAAAAAAACCCCAAAAAACTCTTGAGAGACACAAAAAAAGAAAAAACTAACCTACTGTCAAGTGATAAAGGAGACAAAACATAGATGACCCAGATGATTTAACTGTCAGGCAGAGACTAATTCATATGTTAAAAGATCTATTGGAAAAGATGAATAATATGCAATAAAAGATGGGGACTTTGAGTTAGAGAGACAGAAACTACAAAAAGGAATCATGAAAGTGCTAGAAATAAAAACAACTAAAAGACTCCCACAAAATGAGAGATGAAGAATTCCTTCAACTATATTAACAAATGACAAAATAGCTCAGAACAAGGAATATTATAGGAAAAAAGAGGGACATTATATAATGATAACAAGATCGGTTGATCAAGAAGACGCGATAATTCTAAAAGTATAAGCACCTAGTGACAGCTTCAAAATACATAAAGCAAAGCCGGGCTTGGTGGCTCAGCCTGTAATCCTGCGCCTTTGGGAGGCTGAGGTGAGTGGATTGCCTGAGCCCGCGGGTTCGAGACCCACCTGGGCAACTTGGCGAGACCTCATCTCTACAATAAATCAAAAAATCAGCCGGGCGTGGTAGCACATGCCTGTAATTCCGGCAACTTGGAAGGCTGAGGCGGAAAGATCGCCGGAGCCCAGCAGTCG
>NW_007258386.1:215109-215609 GCF_000164805.1 Carlito syrichta | reverse complement strand
AGCTGGGCGTGGTAGCGCACGCCTGTAGTTCCAGCTACTTGGAAGGCTGAGGCAGAAGGATTGCCGGAGCCCAGCAGGTCGAGGCTGTGGTGACTGGGTGGCTTAAGCCTATAATCCCAGTACTTCGGGAGGCCGAGGTGAGAGGATGGCCTGAGTTCAGGGGTTCGAGAGCAACCTGGAAAGCTTGGTGAGACTCTGTCTCTACAATAAATTAAAAAATTAACCGGGTGTAGTTGTGTGTACCTGTAGTTCCAGCTACTTGGAAGGCTGAGGTGGAAGGATCACCTGAGTTCAGCAGGTCAAGGCTGTGGTGGCCATGAGTGTGCTACTGCACTACAGCCTGGGTGACAGAGTGAGACTTTGGCTCAAAAGACCAAACAAGCCAGGCTCGGTGGCTCAGCCTGTAATCCCACGCCTTTGGGAGGCTGAGGTGAGTGGATTGCCTGAGCCCGCGGGTTCGAGACCCGCCTGGGCAGCGAGACCTCATCTCTACAATAAAT
>NW_007258386.1:214557-215089 GCF_000164805.1 Carlito syrichta | reverse complement strand
GACCCCAACCCAAAAAAAAAAAAAAAAAAAAAAGTATAACCTTTAGCGAGACTGATCAAGAAAAACAAAGAGAGAAGACACATATTGCAGAATGATTAAGAATTAAAGAATGAACAATCAGCGTGCAGCATAACAGATCCTACAGACATTAAAATAATAATGAGGGAATTTTATGAACCACTGGATGTCAATAACTTTGTTAGTCTAGATGAAATGGTCACATTTCTTCAAAGACAAATAACATTAAAGCTCAATCAGAAAGAAACAACCCTAATGGCCCTATATTTCTTAAAGTAACTGAATTTGTAGTTAAATTATGAAATAAACTAAATCAGTTAATAAAATCAAATTGCTAGCAAAGTAGTAATATTAACCAGCTTACTCCATTTTGTTTAAAAATCATCTTAGTTACCTGCCTGACCTAAGAATCAATGCCTACGGGTAATTACAGTAACGTTCCCATGACCACAGACCCCCCAGCTTTGTCTCCTTTGGGCAGGTTATGCTGACCGTTGCCTGCTGACCGTTACAG
>NW_007258386.1:211825-214537 GCF_000164805.1 Carlito syrichta | reverse complement strand
CAAAAAAAAAAAAAAAACTTGTTACAAACTGCACCAATTTGCCAAGAGTTTTTCTGGTGTTTACCTACTCTTGACCCGCATGTATAATAAATTCATAATTAATTAAACTCAACTTGCTGGCATAGCTTCTTCTCGCTTACTTGGTCATAACAATTAAACTTGATACATTTTATATTCTGATAAAAATTGAGAATTTCTGCTCTTTGGAAAACACTAGCCAGGCGTGGTGGTTCACACCTGTAACCCTAGCACTTTGAGAGGCAGAGGCGAGAGGATTGCCTGAACCCATGGGTTAGAGACCAGACTGGGCAACATGGCGAGATCTACAATAAATAAAAAAAAAAATAAGCTGGGCATGGTGGCACACACCTGTGGTTCTGCTACTTGGAAGGATCCCCTGAGTCCAGCAGGTTGAGGCTACAGTGGCCATGAGCATGACATTGCACCACAGCCTGGGTGACAGAGTAAACACTGACTCAAAAAAAGAAAAAAGAAAAATAATTAAAATGAAAAGGGGAGCCAGAGATGTTTTTTTTTTTTAGTCAGGGTTTCACCGTCACCCAGACTAAAGTATAGTGGTACGATCACGGCTTATCACAGTTTTGACTTCTTGGGCTCTGGCAATCCTCCCACCTTAGCCTCCCGAGTAGCTGAAACTATAAGCATGTGCCACCACGCCCAACTAATTTTTGCATTTTTTTTGTAGAGACAAGTTCTCACTTATGTTGTCCATGCTGGTCTCAAACTCCTGGGTTAAAGCAATTCTACCACCTCAGCCTCCCAAAGTGCTGGGATTACAGGCGTGAGCCATTGCATCTGACCACTTATACTTAATTTATAACATTTTACTATTATCTCTGTTCTTGGGGTTATTTGTGTCAATTGAATCTGTGTTAAAAATACCATTTAAGGCTGGGCGCAGTGACTCACAACTATAATCCCAGCACTTTGGGAGGCTGAGGTGAGAGGATTGCCTGAGCCCACTTGTTCGAGATCAGCCTGGACAACTTAGCAAGACCTCATCTCTACAGTACATCAAAAAAAGTAGCTGGGCATGGTGTCTCGTGCCTGTAGTTCCAGCTGTTTGGAAGGCTGAAGTGGAAGGATCACCTGAGCCCAGCAGGTCGAGGCTGCGGTGCCCATGAGTGTGCCACTGCACTCTAGCCTGGGCAACAGAGTGAAACTTCAACTCAGAAAAAAAGAAAAAGAAAGAAAATACCATTTAATCAGTGCTACTGTGCTTTTCTTCCATATCCTGCATTTACTGACCTTATGCTGATAGCTTGAAAACAGCCATGGTGGAAGTATTTACACCACGGAACTCAGTAAACACTGCATACCAGGGATTGTTCTGTTTGGGAGCTGATTGTCCAACATTTGTCAGCACGCTGCTGTCTATAATCTACCTGGAATTGATTTTTGTGGCTGACATAAGGTAGGAATTCAATTTCATTGCCTTTTTCCCAAGTGGGGATCTAGATGGCCCAGCACCATTTATTGAAAAGCCGGGCTCGGTGGCTCAGCCTGTAATCCCGCGCCTTTGGGAGGCTGAGGTGAGTGGATTGCCTGAGCCTGCGGGTTCGAGACCCGCCTGAGCAGCAAGACCTCATCTCTACAATAAATCAAAAAATCAGCCGGGCGTGGTAGCGCATACCTGTAATTCCGGTTACTTGGAAGGCTGAAGCGAAGAATCACCGGAGCCCAGCAGGTCGAGGCTGCGGTGGCCGGAAGCAGCCACTGCACTCCAGTCTGGGCGACAGAGTGAGACTCCAACTCAAAAAAATTAAAAAATAAAAATAAATAAAATAAAACTGTAGATGAATATAAGTCACGTTTGACTTCTGCGATTGCAAGAGGTACTCGAAGTGGTTACCATCAGCGTCCAGACATTTCTGATTATGGTGAACTAAAAGTAATACACAGATAACATCGCTTAAAATGTGTATACATTTTTTTTGCCCCCCGGTATATAAATTTATTTATTAATGGATCTGTCCCTGAGATCTTTGTTTTGTTCCTTGGGCCTATTTGTCCATCTCTGCACCACTCTCACACTGTGTTTCCAGCTTCATAGCACTTTATTCTTCAAGAGTGTCTTGATAATTTTGGGTCCTTTGTATTTCTGTATACATTTAGTACCAGTGTGTCAGGTTCCACCAAAACAAGCAAACATTCAAAAACATAAACAAGAAACCTGGAGACTGATTGGGATTGGATAGAATTTGTAGGTCAATCTGGAGATAATTTATCTTTACTATATGAAGTCATCCAACCAATGAACTTGGTCTATCTCTCCATTTGTTTCTTTAATAATTGAGAATTTATTTACAATTTCTCTAAGTACTGTTTCATAGTTTTTTCATGAAACATATTTGTGGCCAGGGATTTGAGACAGTGGCTCACGCCTATAATCCCAGCACTTTCAGAGGCAGAGGAGAGAAGATTACCTGAGCCCAGGGATTTGAGACCAGCCTGGGCAACTAATTTTTTGGCTAAATCAAAAAATTAGCTGAGTGTGGTGCCGCCTGTGGTTCCAGGTACTTGGAAGGCTGAGTCAGAAGGATAGCCTGAGCCCAGCAGGTCAGCGCTACAGTGGCTATGCGTGTGCCACTGCACTACTGTCTGGGTGACAGAGTGACTAAAAAAAACAAAAAATAGCCGGGCTTGGTGGCTCAGCCTGTAATCCCGCGCCTTTGGGAGGCTGAGGTGAGG
>NW_007258386.1:206547-211805 GCF_000164805.1 Carlito syrichta | reverse complement strand
CTTTGTCTCCTTTGGGCAGGTTATGCTGACCGTTGCCTGCTGACCGTTACAGAACTCCTTCGCCATAGTTCCCATGTAATTGTATGCTTTGTTAACTGAAATCAAATCATAGTTTGTTCTTATATTCTGTTAGTGACCTAACCAAGGTAACTCCATTGTATAATGATTTTTCTTTCTTGTCGCTATGAAACTACCTTAAACTATATCTTTTTTTTTGAGTTGGAGTCTCACTCTATCACTCAGAGTGGAGTGCAGTGGCTGCTCCTGGCCATCGCAGCCTCGACCTGCTGGGCTCCAGCGATCCTTCAACCTCAGCCTTCCAAGTAGCTGGAACTACAGGCACACACTACCATGCCCGGCTAATTTTTGATTTATTGTAGAGATGAAGTCTTGCCAAGTTGCCCAAGTGAGTCTCGAACCCGCGAACTCAAGCAATCCACTCACCTCGACCTCCCAAAGCACTGGGATTACAGGCTGAGCCACGGAGCCTGGCCCCTTAAACTATATCTTAATGGTAGAACTCCAGGGACTTTCTGGGTACTGACTATACCTACCTGACATGAAATTAATTAAAGCTCCCTAACAATCAAAGTTCCTATTTTGGTTGCCAAGTTGTTAGTTAATAGTTGCTATGGTCACTAAATTGCTATGTAGCCAATGCTGAAAATTTTACCTATAAAAACTTGTTACAAGCCGGGCTCGGTGGCTCAGCCTGTAATCCCGCGCTTTGGGACTGCCTGAGCCCGCAGGTTCGAGACCTGCCTGGGCAACTTGGGGAGACCTTATCTCTACAATAAATAAAAAAAATCAGCCGGGCATGGTAGTGCGTGCCTGTAATTCCGGCTACTCGGAATGCTGAGGCGAAGGATCGCCAGAGCCCAGCAGGTCGAGGCTGCAGCGGGCGGGAGCGGCCACTGCACTCCAGTCTGGGCAACAGAGTGAGACTCCAGCTCAAAAAAACAAAACAAAATAAATAAAAAAGAAGCATATTTGTTAGATTTCTTTCCAGGTACTTGATTTTTTTTTTTTTTTAGTTGGAGTCTCACTCTGTCAACCAGGCTGGAGTGCAGAGGCATGCTCATGGCCACTGCAATCTCGACTTGCTGAGCTCAGACGATCCTTCTGCCTCAGCCTTCCAAGTAGCTGGAACCACAGGCACACGCCGCCACACCCAGCTAATTTTCTGATTTATTGTAGAGACAATGACTTGCCAAGTTGCCCAGGCTGGTCCCAAACCCGTGGGCTCAGGCAGTCTTCTCACCTTAACCTCCCAAAGTGCTGGGATTACAGGAGTGAGCCACTGTGCCTGACTTTCAGGTACCTGATTTTTTTTTTTTTTGAGTTGGAGTCTTATTCTGTTACCCAGCCTAGAGGGCAGTGGTATGCTCTCGGCCACTGCAGCCTTGACCTACTGGGCTCAGGCGATCCTTCCACCTCAGCTTTCCAAGTAACTGGAACTACAGGCACACGCCACCATGCCTAGCTAATTTTTTGATTTATTGTAGAGATGAGGTCTCGCCAAGTTGCCCAGGCTGTGCCCAGTCTCATGATGTTTTTTGGGTTTTTTTGCGTTGGAGTCTCATTCTGTCACCCAGACTGGAGTGCAGTGGCCGCTCCCTGCCACCACAGCCTTGACCTGCTGGGCTCCGGCGATCCTTCCGCCTCAGCCTTCCAAGTAGCTGGAACTACAGGCGCACGCTACCACGCCAGGTTCATTTTGATTTATTGTAGAGATGAGGTCTCGCCAAGCTGCCCAGGTGGGTCTCGAACCCGTAAGGCTCAAGCAATCTACTCACCTCAGCCTCCCAAAGGCGCGGGATTACAGGCTGAGCCACCACCGAGCCCGGCTTCATGATGTTTTTAATGGTATATTAAAAGTGATAATTTTTCTGTTTTTAATTTTCTAGTTACATATTGCTCTTATAGACAAACTCAATTTTTTTTAGTATTGATTTGGTATTTAGTAACCTTGCTAAACACTCTTATAATAATTCATCTGTGGATTCTTTTGGATTTTCTATGTTTACAATTATACAATCTGCAAATAATGATAGCTTTGTTTCTTCCTTTATAATCCTTACACATTTTGATTCTCTTTCTTGAATATCATGCCAGCCAGGACCATTGACAGTCTCACAGTGAAAGAAAAACTTCAGCCTGTCATCATTTAAAACCAAAAAAGGGGCCAGGCACGGTGGCTCAGTCTGTAATTCCAGCACTTTGGGAGGCCAAAGCGAGAGGATTACCTGAGCCCAGGGGTTCGAGACCAACCTGAGCAACTTGGTGAGAACTTGTCTCTACATTAATTCACAAAAACTAGCTGGGCATGGTGGCATGCATCTGTAGTTCCAGCTACTTGAAAGGCTGAGGCATAAGGATTGCCTGAGCCCAGCAGGTCAAGGCTGCAGTGGCCGTGAGCATGCCACTGCATCCCAGGCTGGGCACCAAGAGTGACTCCAACTCAAAAACAAAAACAAAACCAAAAAAGGTCTGCTGTAGGTTTTTTGCAGATACTCTTTATCAAATTTAAGAAGTTTTTGTATATTCATAGTTTGCTAAGAAATTTTATTTTAATGGATGTTAAATTTTATCAAAATGTTTTCTACATCTACTGAGATAACTATGTAATTTTCCTAATTTATTCTCCCCTTTTTTTTTTTGAATTGGAGTCTCACTCTGTCGCCCAGACTGGAGTGCAGTGGCCGCTCCTGGCCACCACAGCCTCGACCTCCTGGGCTCCGGTGTGATTCTTCCGCCTCAGCCTTCCAAGTAACCGGAATTACAGGCATGCGCTACCACGCCCGCCTGATTTTTTGATTTATTGTAGAGATGAGGTCTCGCTGCCCAGGCGGGTCTCGAACCCGCGGACTCAGGCAATCCACTCACCTCAGCCTCCCAAAGGCACAGGATTATAGGCTGAACCACTGAGCCTGGCTCTAATTTATTCTCTTAATGCAGAAAATTATATTGATTTTTCAAATGGTAAACCAATTTTGTGATTTTGGAATAAACATAAATTGGTCTGCTGCATTAACCTTTCAAGTTATCTTTAGGCTATTTTTGCAGGTTTTGCATATACATTAATGATTAGATTGACTTGTAATTTTTTTTTCCTATACTGTCTTTGTTGGGGGTTGGTATCAAGGTTATGTCAGCCTTCTAAAATGTAAAAGAGGTTATATGCCTGTTTTTATATTCTCCTGCAAAGTTTATGTAATATTAGCCCTATTTTTTTCTTGAATTTTTAGCAGAACATACTGGTGAGGCCATCTGGCCCTGGAGCTTTCTTTTTTTTTTCTTCAAATCTCAATGATTTATAATCATGAAGGTTTATTTTGCTTTCAGATATCATGCAAGCTGCAGGTTGACTGGATTGCTGTTCCTCCAGAAACTTCGAGTTCACCAAGGAGTAGCCTTGGCCAGGATCTTTAGGAGAGGTCCCTTTATGGGCTACCAAATGCTGTGCATTCCAGGCTGGGTATGATATGACCGGAGTTGCAGTGGATGAAAGTATTCACCAAGACAATTATGAATTAAGAAAGGTAGATTTATTAAAGGAAAGATATGTTGTGAAGGGTACAACAGACAGGACAACAGTGAGAGTGTCTGCTGTCTGCTGCTCGGCCCAGAGTTTTCTTTGGGGATGTTTTAGTTGTAAAATTAACTTCCTTAATAGTTGTAGAATTATTAAAATTTTCTATTTCTGTGTCACTTTTGGAAGTTGTCTTTTTCTAGAAATTTGTATATCATCTAAAATTTCAGTTTGTTTGGTATAATGTTGTTTGTAATATTCTCTGTAATTTTAGTGTCTGCAGAATCTGTAGTAATGTCCCCACTTGTATTCTGGATATTGATTATTCCTGTCGTCTCTTTTTTTCTTGATTAGTCACACAAGAGGCTTATAAGTTGCATTAGTCTTTTCAACAAAACAACTTATGTATATATATATATTTTTTAAGTCGGAGTCTCATTCTGTTTCCCAGGGTGGAATGCAGAGACACGATCACATCTCACTTCAGCCTCAACCTCAGGAGGCTGCCTCAAACTCCCAAGTACCTGGGACTACAGGCACGCGCCACCACATCCAGCTATGGGTGTGAGCCATCATGCCCAGTTTCAATAGTGTTTTAATAATGACTTTATTGAGATATAATTTATACATTGTACAATTCACCCACTTACATGGCTTTTAATATACTCACAGAGTTGTGTATCCATCACCACAATCAATTTTAGAACACTTTCATCAACCCAAAAAAGAAACTGCATACTCATTCCCCTTTTCTACTTTTCCTCAGTTTCTTACAACCAGTAATTTACATTCTATCTCTATGGATTTGCCTACTCTGGATATTTCCCATAAATGGAATCACACAATATATGGTATATAGTCTTTTGTGACTGGCTTCTTTACTTAGCATGTTTTAAAGGTTTACCTATGTTATGGCATGTATCAATATCTCATTCTTTTTTGTTGCTGACTAATAACTCATTGTATGGATTGTGAATGTACCACCTTTGGTTTATTCATTTATCAGTTGATGGACATTTGAGTGGTTTTCTACTTTTTGGCTATTATGAACAATGTAGCTAAGAACATTCATATCCAAGTTTCTGTATGGACATTTGTTTTCATTTCTCCTGGGTATAGGAGTGGAACTATTTGGTCCATGTTTAACCTCTTGAGGAAGTGTCAGATTGTTTCCAAAGCGACAGCACCATTCTATAACCCCATCAGCAGTGTGTGAGGGTTCCAGCTTCTTTACATGCTAAACAACACTTGTCGTTATCTGTCTTCTTTTTTTTTTTTTTTGAGTCAGAGTCTCACTCTGTCACCTAGGCTGGAGTGTAGTGGCACACTCACAGCCACCCCAGCGTCGACCTGCTGGGCTCAGGTGATCCTTCCACCTCAGTCTTCTAAGTAGCTGGAACTACAGGCAAGCGCTAACACGCCCAGCTAATTTTCTGATATATTGTAGAGACAAGGGCTCACCAAGTTGCCCAGGCTGGTCTCAACTATGCTCGACTGTTGTTAACTGTCTTTTGTATTCTAGCTATCCTAGTGAGTTCAATGTAGTATCTTAAGGTACTTCCACTCGTTTTGATATGTAGTATTTTTGTTGTTCAATTTCTTCTTCAAGGATTTGCTTATTAGAAGTATGCTTTCAAAGCCGGGCTCGGTGGCTCAGCCTGTAATCCCGTGCCTTTGGGAGGCTGAGGTGAGTGGATTGCCTGAGCCCGCGGGTTCGAGACCTGCC
>NW_007258386.1:202961-206527 GCF_000164805.1 Carlito syrichta | reverse complement strand
GAGAGAGAGAGAGAGAGAGAGAGAGAGAGAGAGAGAGAGAAGAGCAGACTGAGAGAGAAATGGAATACAGTCAAGTGACAATGCAGGAACAGACGTAGGCCATGTAGACCATAATAAGAATCTTGGTTTTAGCTTAAGAACAAATACTGGTAAAGAATGATGGGCGCTTAACCAGGAACACACTAGCAGAAATGAAGAAGAGGGAGCGATGGTTTAAAAAATATGTCCACAGTGATACTTCCTTAATTCTCTTCCTCTTGAGTAAGGGCTGAACTTCGTGATTTGCTTCTAACAAACCGAATATGACAAAATTGATGGTATATGACTTCCAAGATTAGGTTATAAAGAGACTGCAGCTCACTACCATGTACAGTTCTGTCTGGATCGTCTATATGTCTTCTAAAACATCTCTCTCAAACTGCAACAGAAGGGATGTTTGTAATTCTCTCTAGACTACCTACTCTTTTTACAGTGGAATTTTTCAAGTTGCAAAATATGGAGACCTTATTTACCTCAGAGTAAGGATGTTTGGAAGGGTTGAGGAAGCAAAGTAAATGGTTTCCAGGGCTACATGCCAGGCCTCATGGAAAACTAGAATGTAGTTCAGAAGACAGCAGTTTCTCCAGCAGCCTGCCATTCCTGAAGCATCTCCTGCACCTCATTCTTTTCTTGTTGATCTTCTACTAACGGAGGGCTTTTGATGCCTTTTTCATAGCCTCTGTTTACTGAAGTTGCCTGTTCTCTCACAGTTTCTTCTCACTGCCTTCTTTCCATGTCCAGTTTCTACACTGGATTGCCTGCTGTTTATCAGTCTGTCTGCTTTTCTCTAGTTCTGGGTCTCTCTATTCATCTCCCTGAAAGAGGGGCTTTGATTGGTACAGTCCTTATCCAGCGCCTCTCCAGGCCACTTCCTGGGGGCTGAGAAGTCAGGTGTGGATTCCTGGCTCAATCATTAGTCACCAAAAGGTGGAGAAAGTGGGCATCAAAGCCTAGAGAATTCCCTCCCCAAAAGGAGGCAGTGGGCCTGGAAGCTACTCTGAGCTTCTCCTCCAGTGAGTTCATGATAAATACGATTCAAAACATTCTCTTCTAGGCCAGGTGTGGTGGCACACGCCTGTAATCCCAGCACTTGAGGAGGCTGAGGCAAGAAGATGGCTTGAACTCAGGAGTTTGAGATCAGCCTGGGCAACATAGTGAGATCTCACCTCTACAAAAAAATTTTAAAAATTATTTTTTACACGTGGATTCCTTCCAGAAGGGTTTTTATCTTTCATATCACGTCATTTTAGCAATGACTACCTGTGGCACAAAACCTCAAAGTACCACTGCTTACCGATTAAAAGCCGAAGGTAAAGACGGAAAATTCAGGCTTAAGAAGCCTTCAATAAGCCGGGCTCGGTGGCTCAGTCTGTAATCCCGTGCCTTTGGGAGGCTGAGGTGAGTGGATTGCCTGAGCCCGCGGGTTCGAGACCCGCCTGGGCAGGCGAGACCTCAACTCTACAATAAATCAAAAAAATTAGCCAGGCGTGGTAGCACGCACCTGTAGTTCCAGCTACTTGGAAGGCTGAGGCGGAAGGATCGCTGGAGCCCAGCAGGTCAAGGCTGCGGTGGCCGGGAGTGGCCACTGCACTCCAGTCTGGGTGACAGAGTGAGACTCCAACTCAAAAAAAAAAAATGAAAAGCTCTTGGTCCCAAAGAGAGTGAGCAGGGGGTATATAAAGGTAGAAATTATACAAGTTTTTTTTTGATATTTTTTGAGTTGGAGTCTCACTCTGTCGCCCAGACTCTGTCGCCCAGACCGGAGTGCAGTGGCTGCTCCCGGCCACCGCAGCCTCGACCTCCTGGGCTCCGGCGATCCTTCCGCCTCAGCCTTCCAAGTAGCCGGAGTTACAGGCACGTGCTACCACGCCCGGCTGATTTTTTGATTTATTGTTGAGATGAGGTGTCGCGCCCAGGCGGGTCTCGAACCCGTGGGTTCAGGCAATCCACTCACCTCAGCCTTCCAAAGGCGTGGGATTACAGGCTGAGCCACCGAGCCCGGCTTACAGTTTAATTTATATTTTATTGGCACAACATTTGGTTGCAAAAGTATACAGATAGCTACGGATTTTGCAACTAGGGAGTTTCCAAGCATCAAGGGGTACAAGAATGTGGGTGTGCAGTGTGATTACAGGAAAGTTACATAAGGGAGTTATTTCCAGGTTAAAATGGAAGATTTGTTACAAAATGGAGTTACTTATGTTAAACAGGCTATTATATGTTTTGCAGATAGATATTTCAGGAGTCTTACTCTGTCACCCAGGGTGGCGTACAGTGGCACACTCATGGCCACTGCAGCCTTGACCTACTGGGCTCAGGCAATCTTTCCACCTCAGCCTTCCAAGTAGCTAGAACTATAGGCACATGCCACCATGCCCAGTTACTTTTTTTATTTATTGTGGAGATGAGATCTCACCAAGTTGCCCAGGCTGGTCACGAACCCATGGGCTCAGGCAATTCTCTCACCTCAGCCTCCCGAAGTGCTGGGATTGTAGGCATGAGCCACTGCACCCAGCTAGGGACCTGTTTTATGGAAGACAATTATTCCATTTTTCTATGGGGGAGATGGAAGGGAAATCAAGTACTAGACTCTCATAAGGAGTACAACCTAAATCCTTCGCATGCACAACCCAGTTCCTAACAGGCCACGGACTGGTTCCCGTTCACTGCCCGGTAGTTGGGGACCCCTACCGTTCAGGACTTTTTCTTCTGGGAAAACAAAAAAAGTCATTCGGGGCAAGATCAGGTGAAGAGGGAGTGTGGGACAAGGAGGTTATGCCATTTTTGGTCAACAACTGCTGAACACTCAGTACAGTGTGGGCAGATGCACTTGTAAATCGCCCATCATGACATGGGCAAATGCATTGAAAGACTCTCCAAAAAAAAATTCACTGAAGCTGAATGCAGCCTCTCACAACAAAGCTAGCTGGTACACTGATGCTGTTGGGTTCCTAGAATATTCACCTAGTGAGAGAGGCCTGTACTATGAGGGGCCCAGCCTCCAAAAGATAATTCCGGTTTTTTTGGTATCCCCCTTCATATGTCTCTTGTGATGGCTTAGGCCATTTTGTGAGTTACAAATTTTTTCCTTTGGTTAATCCTTACAAAGTATATATTCATTCATTCTTTTACTTTCAACATTCCTTTATCTTTTGTTGTAGACATTTATTTTTTAAATAGCATGTGGGTGGTTTTACCAATCTGGAAATATTTTTTTATTTTTTATTTTTATTTTTTGAGTTGAAGTCTCACTCTGTCACCCAGACTGGAGTGCAGTGGCCGCCCCCGGCCACCGCAGCCTCGATCTGCTAGGCTCCGGTGATCCTTCCGCCTCAGCCTTCCGAGTAGCCGGAATTACAGGCACGTGCTACCGCGCCCGGCTGGTTTTTTAATTTATTGTAGAGATGAGGTCTCGCTGCCCAGGCGGGTCTCGAACCCGTGGGTTCAGGCAATCCACTCACCTCAGCCTCCCAAAGGCACGGGATTACAGGTTGAGCCACCGAACCCGGCTTTGGAAATATTTTTGG
>NW_007258386.1:201677-202924 GCF_000164805.1 Carlito syrichta | reverse complement strand
TTTTTTAGTAGGAGTCTCACTCTGTTGCCCAGTCTGGAATGCAGTGGCATGCTCACAGCCACTGCAGCCTCGACTGACCTGCTGGGCTCAGGTGATCCTTTCGCTTCAGCCTTCCAAGTAGCTGGAAATACAGGCACGTTCCACCATGCCCAGCTAATTTTCTGATTTACTGTAGAGATGAGGTCTTGCCAAATTGGTCTCAAACCCCTGGGCTCAGGCAGTCCTCTTGCTTCGGCCTCTCAAATATAGTTAATATTTTCAAGTTCTCTCTCTATATTTCAAATTTCCAAAGGTATTATTGTTTTTGTTTCACACTATCTCTTGTTCAATCCATTCTATAGCAATTCTAGTCTGCCTTATATTCCTTGAATAACAAGCTCATTTTCACCTCAGAGTTTCTGCTCTCTGCCTAGAATGTCTTTTCCTCACATGACTATAGGGATGACTCTTTCTCATCACTCAGATGCCTGCTCGGATAAATATTCTTTTTTTTTTTTTTTTTTTGAGTTGGAGTCTCACTCTGTCGCCCAGACTGGAGTGCAGTGGCCGCTCCCAGCCACCACAGCCTTGGCTGCTGGGCTCCGGCGATCCTTCCGCCTCAGCCTTCCGAGTAGCCGGAATTACATGCATGCGCCACCACGCCTGGCTGATTTTTTAATTTATTGTAGAGATGAGGTCTCGCTGCCCAGGCAGGTCTCAAACCCACGGGCTCAGGCAATTCACTCACCTCAGCCTCCCAAAGGCGTGGGATTACTGGCTGAGCCACCGAACCCGGCGACAAAAATTCTTAACCAGGCCTCCCCTTAACATCCTCACACTCTGTTACAGAATTTGTTGATTGCCTATCTCAAAGGAGGTACATATACCAACAATTGTATGGTGTCCCATTCCCAAGAACCTTGCTTTTATTTCATTATCATGCCTCCTGAGAGCCTCTGTGTTTCAGAGTGAATCCTAGTTGGTAAGCCAATCAAGGTGATCCCTGTCACTTGGCCAGTGATTGGCTTTAAGCATGAACATGGAATGATGCTTTAGTAGATGAAGTCTGAAGGGAAGTTTGCCGGAGGAATTCTGAGAAAATTTTCCTAAGCATAGAGGGTCTCTTTTACTATTCATTTTTATTTATTTATTTATTTTTATTTTTATTTTTATTTTTTTTGAGTCGGAGTCTCACTCTGTCTCCCAGACTAGAGTGCAGTGGCCGCTCCCGGCCACTGCAGTCTCGACCTGCTGGGCTCTGGCAATCC
>NW_007258386.1:188617-201657 GCF_000164805.1 Carlito syrichta | reverse complement strand
TCTCGCTGCCCAGGTGGGTCTTGAACCCGCGGGCTCAGGCAATCCACTCACCTCAGCCTCCGAAAAAGGCGCGGGATTACAGGCTGAGCCACCGAGCCCGGCTACTATTCACTTTTATAGTGAACATGTCACATATGGATATAATGTTTGGCACTGCAGCAGCCATCTTGAGACTATGAGAAGCACTAGCCTGAGGACCGGGCTGAAGATAACAGAACAGAGAGATGAAAAGTACCTGGTTCTTCAAAGATGTCATTGAGCACCTGAATTGACCAATTCTGGAGCTGACCGGTCTCCAGGTTTCTTATTACTTGAAGCCAAAAGCATCCCAATTTTCACCTTCTTTAATGTGCCCCCAGCCCAGCATACCATCCCAGTTAGGTTCTTCATAGTATTTATCACTACTCGAAACTATATTTAATTTGACAAATATTTATACAGTATTTACTATATACCAGGTGGTGTTTGAAGTACTTTACTAACTTGTTTAATCCTTATAACCACCCTGTGTGGTAGATCCTTTTATTACCCCCACTTTATAGAGGAGAAAGCCCAGGCACAGACGTTAAGGAGCTTCCTTATGGTCAGATGGTAGAACCAGAGCTGGGATTCGAACCCAGGGCTTCTGATGGTGGAGTCAGTGCCCATGGAGTGGGTATTCTGAGATTTTTTTCTCATTGGTTTACTTGTTTGAGGCCTCACTTCCTTAGAATATAGATTTTTGAGAGCAGGAATCCTGATTATCATATGTGGCCCAGGGCACTTAGCAGGAGATAGTCTTGTTTGAATGGCTGAATTAATGAATGGATGGTAGACTCTGGTTCCTTGAAGACAGGAAAATTTCTTGTTTGCATCCAAGGCCCAGGGCATGGGAGTGAGCCTTCCTTGGGATGTATTGATGGGGTCCTATAGAGTGAGTCCAACTCTGGATTCTCAATGACACTCCCTCTCTGGGTCCCCCAGAAGAGGTCTGGATTTCAGGAGCCCTCAAAAGTGTGGCCCTTTGTTTGGATTTGCCCTCTTGTTGCTGGGTGCTCTGGGCTGGCTCCCTCATCCCTGCCCTGCAGAAGAAAGGGAGCTGGCCTTCTTCCCTCTTGGCACTCCATGTGCTGGTTGGAAGTTCCTGAGGCCAGGCCCAGTGGGCAGCCTGAGCCGCCATCATTAATCACACAGCCTGCTGCTGCCTGCCCACGCGGCTGGCTTTGAGGGTTGGCCAGAGCCTCTGGTGGGAACTGCTCTCTGCTCTAATTGGGCCTCTCTTGGGAGTCGGCAGGCCCTGATTCTCACTTGTCTTTACTCTGGCGGCTGCTTCGCCCTCTCAAGGGGGACAGCATGCTTCCTGGTCCGGTCAGCTCTGTGGCCAGCCAGGGCAGAAGTTCACCCTTGTTCTACAGATGGAGAAACAGAAACCCTGGGGCAGATTGGGTCCGTGCCCAAGGCCATGACAAGGTTGCCAGGAGAAACCACCAGAAAGCAGAGTGACATGGCTTTGCTCCTCACTCTGCTGGCAACTGGAATGAGTTCCCACAGGAAAAAAGACCTCCCTTTGGCTCCCATGGCTGCCCAGGCCCTGCCAAATGCCAGGCACTAGACTCTAGCTTCTGGTATTCATGAAGAGGTGTCCATGTGAGAACTGTCACACACCCCAGAGATCCTGCCAAGCCTGCAAGAAAACAGAAAAGAGCATGATCCACAGGAGCAGACGGCAAGTCCTCTCTGACATGCAGCGGGGCAAGCTGGTGGCCAGGTACTGCTGTGACTTCCCTGCTTTGTACCTTGACTAACTTTCTGGAAAATGGAAAGGGTTTCAGATGCATGATATCAGGGGCCATGGGAGGCTTGCAACAAGCTTTTCCCCGGTCAGACTCAAAGAGACTCTCAGGGCAGGACGAGCTTGACTACTGTCTGGTCCTGGTCCTCTATTTGTGGGTGAAATCACCTCTATAAAATCCCAAAGATCTAAGCCTAGCACAAGTAGACTTTCTCCAGCAAGGAGGCCCTCACCACCATGGTCCATTCTCTTATCTTCTACCACCTTCCTGCTTTCCCCACATTTTTGTTAGATGAGTCATTTTTCTGTTGAGCCTTCCCACCTCCCTGAGTCACACTCTGGTCCTCCTAGTTCAACCCTCTGAGCACTTAGAATTAATTAATGGTCTGGCGTGGTGGCTTAGCCTATAATCCCAGCACTTTAGGAGGCGGAGGTGAGAGGATTGCCTGAGCCCGGGGGTTCGAGACCAGCCTGGGCAACTTGGTGAGACCTCATCTCTACAATAAATCACAAAAAAACTAGCTGGGCGTGGTGGCATGCGTCTGTAGTTCAAGCTACTTGGAAGGCTGAGGCAGAAGGATCGCCTGAGTCTGGCAGGTCACGGGTAGGGTGGCTGTAAGTATGCCACTGCACTCCAGTCTGGGCAACAAGAGTGAGACTCCAATTCAAAAAAAGAAAAAGAATTCGTTAATAAGTTCCCCTCCCAGCCGGGCTCGGTGGCTCAGCCTGTAATCCCGCAACTTGGGAGGCTGAGGTGAGAGGATTGCCTGAGCCCGCGGGTTTGAGACCCGCCTGGGCAACTTGGCGAGACCTCATCTCTACAATAAATCAAAAAATCAGCCAGGCGTGGTAGCGCACGCCTGTAGTTCCAGCTACTTGGAAGGCTGAGGCGGAAGGATCGCCGGAGCCCAGCAGGTCCAGGCTGCAGTGGCCGAGAGCGGCCACTGCACTCCGGTCTGGGCGACAGAGTGAAACTCCAACTCAAAAATAAATAAATAAATAAGTCCCCTTCCCCTTTTTCTTTCTTTCTTGGTTTTTTCAAGACCAGAAGACAACCAGAGTGCTGCTCCCGAAACTTCCCTTCTCCTGGATGAATCTCTAATCCCCTGAGCCAATCCATACGTGAAAGCTCTCCTGGCCCCTCAATGACCTGGGTGCTCTTCTCAGAACATTCTCTAGGTGTTGCCTGAACTCAGAGGGATGCACATAGCCTACTTGTCCAGGCCCACCCCAACATTCATAGGGCAGGACTGGAGAACACACAGAGCCCCATGTCTGAAAGTCAACCTTTCTTTGACCTTCATAACAACTCGGAAGGCTAAGTTTAAATTTAGACTTCTCGGACTCCTCAGAGTTCTGTTCCAGAATGTGGCAGGGCTGGGAGAGCAGCCCTGCTGACCCCAGCCTGGTCCCTTCCACCATATCCCTGGCTCTACCTGCAACGCAAGACACTTTTCAGGGATTGCATGTGGACACCCGAGTCACATGTTCTGGCTCTGTTCATACTCCCTTGGCCTCCTCTCAGACTCCATCCCTAGGGAAGCCGGGTGGGGGCCCTTTGGACAAGAGATTCTGGGGTCCTGGGTACTGAGTGTGACATGGACATGGGCTCCAAGTTGGCATGTCCTTTGGTCCTGAGGCTCCCTTGCCCCAGGGGCAGAGTTGGACTTCTTGCCTGGGTCTGAGGGCCCTATTGACTTGCTAATATCCTGCATCCCTCTGTTGAGTTATTCCAAATTGACTCCCACACGGTCCCCAGTGTGATTTTTCTGATAGAAGCACTGCTCTGTTCAAATGGGTTTGGGGACACAAGGGTGGACTTGGCCTTTGTAGAAACTGCGTATTGGACGGGCACCATGGCTCAAGCCTGTAATCCTAGCACTTTGGGAGGCCAAGGTGAGAGGATTGCCTGAGCCCAGGGGTTCGAGACCAGCCTAGGCAACTTGGAAAGCTCGTCTCTACAATAAATAAAAAAATTAGCCAGGTGTGGTGGGTGCCTGTAGTTCCAGCTTCTTGGAAGGCTGAGGAGGAAGGATTGCCTGAGCCCAGCAATCGAGGCTGCCGGTAGTCATAAGCATGCCACTGCACTCCAGTCTGGATGACAGAGTGAGACTCTGACTCAAAAAAAAAACAAGAAAAGAAAAGAAACTGAGTATTATATTGCTAATATATTAAGATTCTTTAAAGCCCCAGTTCTATCCTCCAGAACCACTTCTGAGCTAACCATAAGTGCCACCTACCATCTATAACTTTGTTGAGTGTGCCACTTGTTCTCCCATCAAAACCTTCATCAGGTCAGGTTTGGTGGCTCAGCCTGTAATCCTAGCACTTTGGGAGGCCGAGGCGAGTGAATTGCCTGAGCCCACGGGTTTGAGACCAGTCTGGGCAACTTGGAGAGACCTCATCTCTACAATAAATCAAAAATTAGCTGGGCGTGGTAGTGTGCCTTATTTGGAAGGCTGAAGTGGAAGGATCACCGGGACCCATGGGGAAGGTCGACACTGGGGTGACTATGAGCATGCCACGGTACTCCAGTCTAGGCGACGGAGTGAGACTCCAACTCAAAAAAACAAAAACAAAAACCATTACCAGTCTCAGAGTCTTAGCTTCAGAGCCTGGCTGTTTCACTCGGCGTCACATGCCTCTCTGGTTATGTTAGTCCTGGGATACTGTGTTCGTGGTGCTAAAAGCAAGCTAATGATGGCGGCACAGAGTGAGGTGTGAACAACACTGTATCTCCTGCTCTTGCTCTTTCCTGGGTTTCTGGTTGACTCTCAGCCCACTGGTTTAGTTGGTTGGACTTTTAGGCCACAGGCCTCCCTGCAACACCACAGACTGCAGCAGGAGTCACGCAGCCCACCTCCCTGCTATTCCTCGTGTTTCATCTCACTTGGAGTCCAACCACAGGCCAAGTTTCTGCGACCGTCTTATCCTTCCAGCCCTGTGCCCACCTACAGCCCTGTGCCCACCATGTGGTGTGTGCTGAGATGCAGCATCGGATCCCCGATGTCCTAGCTGCCAGGATCCCCGATGTCCTAGCTGCCAGGAGCACAGTTGGCAAACAGTCTGCGGCAATTGGCCCCTTCAGGGACTGCTCACATGCAGAGATCAGCCTTGCCCAAGGTCACCCCCTTTCCAGGGTGACCCACATCCAATGACTGATCCAAATGGGAGTTCAAAAGCTTGGCCATCTTGGCCCAATGCCAAAGACAACACTAATGACCCCTTTAACCCCAGGCCTCCCTGTGGCATCTGCTGTGGACTGTGTTGTGTCTCCACTTCTCTGGCATGTCTGCACAGTGTGTAGGGGACAGCGGCTTGGATAAGGAAACTTGGAAGGTTTCTGCTTAGCCCTTGGATGACTAGGATATTCCTTCACAGTCACCCTTGATTCCTCAGGCTTTAGCAAACTATGATTAATAAACTTAATACAGCCTATAATCCCAGCACTTTGGGAGGCGGAGGGGAGAGGATTGCCTGAGACCGGGAGTTCAAGACCAGCCTGGGCAACTTGATGAGACCTCATCTCTACAATAAATAACAAAAACTAGCTGGGTGTGGTGGCATATGTCAGTAGTTCCAGCTACTTGGAAGGCTGAGGAGGAAGAATCGCCTAAGCTCAGCAGGTTGAGGCTGCAGTGGCTGTGAGTATCCTACTGCACTTCAGCCTGGGCAACAAGAGTGAGACTCCAACTAAAAAAAAAAAATTAAACTTAATAATAACTGTCAGCCTGGGCAAGATGGCTCATGCCAGTAATCCCAGCACTGTGGGAGGCCAATGTGGGAGGATCACTTGAGGCCAGGAGTTCTACACCAGCCTGAGCAACATAGCAAGACCATATCTCTATGAAAAGTTTTTAAAAATTAGCCAGGCATGGTAGCCTATAGTCCCAGCTTCTCAAGAGGCTGAGGCGGGAGGATCTCCTGAGGTTGAGACTGGGGTGAGCCATGATTATGCCACTGCACTCCAGCCTGGGCAACAGAGTGAGACTACTACTCAAAAAAAAAAGTAAATAAATAAAAGTAACGTCACAGAACCAGGCACTATGTATAAGTCTCAACAGCAGTGTTGCGTTTAATTCTCATGACAACCCTCAGGTGCATGGAGGTGTCACTTCTTCTGTTTTTCTTTTTTTTTGAGTTGGAGTCACACTCTGTCGCCCAGACTAGAGTGCAGTGGCCGCTCCCAGCAACCGCAGCCTCGACCTGCTGGGCTCCGGCAATCCTTCCTCCTCAGCCTTCCACGTAGCTGAAACTACAGGCGTGCGCTACCACGCCCGGCTTATTTTTTGGTTTATTGTAGAGATGAGGTCTCACCAAGTTGTCCAGGCAGGTCTTGAACCCACGGGCTCAGGAAATCCACTCATCTCAGCCTCCCAAAGGCGCAGGATTACAGGCTGAGCCACCGAGCCCAACACTTCTTCTGTTTTTCTTCTGTTTTTCAAGAGGAGAGACCAGAACTCAGGGAAGTTCACTGAAGCCACAGCATGGGGAAGTGACTATTTCACAGTCATTCATTCAACATGTCATATTTCAGTTCAGTGTGTCTTTCTTTCCTTCCTTCCTTCCAACTTCCTTCCTTCCTTCCTTCCTTTCTTTTTCTTTCTTTCTTTCTTTCAGTTGGAATCTCACTCCATTGCCCAGGCTGGAGTGCAGTGGCACGCTCACTGCCACCCCAGTGTTGACCTGTTGGACTCCAGTGATCCTTCCGTCTCAGCCTTCCAAGTAACTGGAACTATAGGCTTGCGCTACCACGGCCGGCTAATTTTTTGATTTATTGTAGAGATGAGGTCTCACCAAGTTGCCCAGGCCATTCTCAAACCCGTAGGCTCAGGCAATCCCCTCATCTTGGCCTCCCAAAGTACTGGGATTACAGGCTTGAGCCACTCTGCCCAGCCTTGTCTTTCAACCATCTTATCCATCTACTCAAATAGCTTCACCCAGTTAGCATCCTTATGTTTTATCTTATCCTGTAGGGAAAGATATTTTGAAATGTCTATTTTTTAAATTTATTCATTGTGCTTATTTTTTAGTTTCTCAGTTGAGAAACACATCTTCCTCACTGTGTTTCCCATGGGGCCCTGGAGAAATAAACCATGTGGGTTGAATGAATGAATGGACAGGAGTGTTAAGTGCTACAATAGTGTATGACAAATGTCAAGTAAGAGGAAAAATCTTGGGAGTGCTATTTTAACTTTTCAGTTCTAAGCCATCTTTTGATCCTGTTTAAGTTAAAGCCATGCTGCACCAGGTGTCAGCTATGTTTGGTGTGATGGGGTGGGGGGTGGGAGGTGGGAGGTGCAGATGGAAGGGGAAGTTGTTCTTTTGCTGATACCAAGCACACAGCCCTTGACGCTGGCAATAATTATTTTAAAAACAGAAATCGGGCTGGGCGCGGTAGCTCACACCTGTAATCCCAGCACTCTGGGAGGTAGAGGTGAGATTATTGCCTGAGTCCAGAGATTCGAGACCAGCCTGGGCAACTTGGCGAGACCTTGTCTCTACAATAAATCAAAAAATTAGCTGTGTGTGCTGGCAGGTGCCTGTGGTTCCAGCTACTTGGAAGGCTGAGGTGGAAGGATCAACTGAGCCCAGCAGGTTGAGGCTGCAGTGGCCGTGAGTGTGCCACTGCACTCTACCCTGGGTGACACAGTGAGACTCCAACTCAAAAAAAAAAAACAAAACAAAAAACTGAGCACAGTGGCTCAAGCCTATAATCCCAGCACTTTGGGAAGCTGAGGCAAGAGGATTGCTTGAGTGCAGAGGCTCAAGACCAGCCTGGGCAACTTAGCCGAGAACTCGTCTCTACAATAAATCATTGGTGACCTTGATCCAAGCAGGTCAGGGGAGCAGTGGGGCATGATTAGAGTGGGCCCAGGAGATAGTGGGAGGAGAGACAGCCCCAAAGTGTGTTGGGCACCCCATTCCCAGGAGTGTTTTCCTGTGGTGGCCATGGGACACCCATGTGTTTGGGCTCATGCCTGACTCCTGGCAAAAGAGTAGCCCCGCTTCCAACGTGTGGTCTGCCTTGGTCAGGGTCCTCTCAGGGACCAGGCAAGGCTAAATGTGCCACTCCCAGTTGGGACGGGCTTTCTGTTACAGTCTGTATCAAAGGAATAGCCTGGAACATACCCAGGCCTGCAAGCTGCATGTCTGAGTGTCACCTGCCCTCAAACCACTCTGCCTTCTGTCTCAAAATGTCACTTGCGCCTCAGCTCTTCTGATTTGCCACACAGTCTCCTTTGTGCCTTGGACACCAGTTCCAGCTTCCTCCTGCCCACAGGCCTGAGGTGCTTTGATGGACTTTCCTTTTTTGTTTTTTGGGGGTTTTTTTTGAGTTGGAGTCTCACTCTGTCGCCCAGACTGGAGTGCAGTGGCCGCTCCCGGTCACTGCACCCTCGACCTGCTGGGTCCGGCAATCCTTCCGCCTCAGCCTTCCAAGTAGCCAGAATTACAGGCATGCGCCACCACGCCCGGCTGATTTTTTGATTTATTGTAGAGATGAGGTCTCGCTGCCCAGGCGGGTCTCGAACCCGTGGGGTCAGGCAATCCACTCACCTCAGCCTCCCAAAGGCGCGAGATTACAGGCTGAGCCACCGAGCCCGGCTTTTTTTGTTTCTTGTGCAATCATTGCTAGCCACTCTCTCCAGATTCTCAGAATGCCATCCTTGACTGCTGTCCTTCCTCCTGCAAGGCCTGTCTACTTCCTCTTCTTCCAGCCCCAACCCAGTCATCTACCCAGGTCCCACCCACTCTTCAGAATCCAGCAGTCTTCCCTGGCTTTCCCAGGGGGTCAGGCAGGTTGGGGCACCCTCCGCGTGGCCACATTGGTGTGGGAGTACTTCTTGACTGGAAGGGAAGTGTCTGTTCCTCCACTACTGGGACAGAGGGCCCTGGGTAAGTGATCACATCACCCACCTTTTCAAGGTCCTGCCAGTCTCAGTGGAAGCTGGGTCCCCATCTATGCTTCCTAAAGGGATGAGTGAGCCACAAGAGACCCCGTGTCTATACAGTCCAGGTCCCTCTTGTGACTTGTGGAAGATCTGGACTTCCAAGGGAGGGAGGCAGAACCCCGGACCAGGCCACATTGGGCAAAGCAGGAGCTCTGAACTGGCCGATGGCTCTCAGAACAGGGCGAGCGCTTAGACTTTCCTGAGCCATCCAAGCCCTGTCTAGAGCTCACAGCCTGAACACTTCATCACCAGAGGCCTGAGTGGTGATCACATTCAGCTGTGTGGTTGCTTGGCTGGGGCAGCAGCCCTTTGTGATGAGACTGGGCTGGCATCAGAGTGTGGGACGAGGGGCGGGCTGGCAGGGAATCAGAGCGGCACTTCTGCCACCGGCTCCGGCTTTCCGCTGGTGATACGTAAGAGGATTAGGGCTCAGAACTCTGGACAAGGGGCTTTTATTTTCAGGGCTGCATTTTCATTGGCCTGCAAAGCCCGAGAGACAGGAACAAAAGGTGAGGATGGACCGCCCATCCCTCGCCCTCCAAGCTTGGTGCTTTGGGGGAGCACAAGGAGCCCCAGCCTCACTTATGGTGGATGACTGGCATCCAACCCCATTCAGATCTGTCTGAGGCCAGAGCTCCAGGGCCAAGGGGAACATCCTCACCCTGCCATTGAGGTCTGAGCCACCCGCAGACTGGCACAGGGGATTTCCCCAAGCAGCAGTGGCTTACAAGGTAATCACAGAATCCTGGAATGTCAGGATGGAAGGAAGCTTATAGCAACTGATTCCAGCCTCTGTGGAAATTTACATGTGGGGAAACAAAGATCCAGAGAGAGGCTACAACTTTCCCAGGGTCATTTAGTGAGAGTGGGCCTGAGCTTTTGCTGGAACAGAGGAATATGAGGCCCAGGGGCTGCTAGGGAGTTGGACTGTAACCCCTAGCAAGATGTTAAGGCTGACTTACTGCCACCATTGGCTGGTTTTGCCTGCTCTAAATTTCTTATGAATGGAAACACACCATATGCACTCCTTTGGGTGAGACTTCTTTCTCTCTCTCAGGAAAACGGTTTCTGCGTATTGAATGTATTCATAGTTTGTTCCTTTTTATTGCTGAGTATATTCCATAGTTGGTTTATTCAACAATTGATGGTATTTGATTTATTTCTACTTTTTGTCTATTACAAAGAAAGCTGTTATGATCATGTACAAGTCTTGTTTATATAAAAAATGTTACCATGAAAAGTATAAAGAATAATATGACAAGTATATATTTTTGCCAATCGGTAACACCTTGCCATATTTGCTCTAGTTCTCTTTTCTTTTAAGAAAATACAAGCCGGGCTCGGTGGCTCAGCCTGTAATCCTGTGCCTTTGAGAGGCTGAGGTGAGTGGATTGCCTGAGCCCACGGGTTCGAGACCCGCCTGGGCAGCGAGACCTCATCTCTACAATAAATCAAAAAATCAGCCGGGTGTGGTAGCGCGTGCCCGTAGTTCCAGCCACTTGGAAGGCTGAGGCAGAAGGATCACCGGAGCCCAGCAGGTCAAGGCTGCAGTGACTGGGAGCAGCCACTGCACTCCAGTCAGGGTGACAGAGTGAGACTCCAACTCAAAAAAAAAAAAAATACATAGCCGGGCTCAATGGCTCAGCCTGTAATCCCAGCACTTTGGGAGGCTGAGGCGAGTGGATTGCCTGAGCCCGCGGGTTTGAGACCCACCCAGGCAACTTGGCGAGACCTCGTCTCTACAATAAATACAAAATTAGTCAGGCGTGGTAGCATGCACCTATAGTTCCAGCTACTTGGAAGGCTGAGGTGGAAGGATCGCCAGAGCCCAGCAGGTCGAGCCTGCAGTGGCTGGGAGCATGTCACTGCACTCCAGTCTGGGTGGCAGAGTAAGACTCCAACTCAAAAGAAAAAAAAAAAGAAGAAAACACACATGGGCCAGGCACAGTGGCTCACACCTGTAATCCTAGCACTTTGGGAGACTGAGGTGAGAGAATTGCCTGAGTCCATGAGTTTGAGACCAGCCTGGACAACTTGGCGAGCCCTCAGCTCTACAAAAAATAAAAAAATAAAAAATTAACAGAGTATGGTGGCATGTGCCTGTGGTTCCAGCTACTTGGAAGATTGAGGCAGAAGGATCACCTGAGTACAGCAGGTTGAGGCTGCAGTGACCGTGAACATGCCACTGCAGTCCAGCCTGGGCAACAGAGTAAGAGACTCTGACTCAAAAAAAAAAGAAAATACACATGTAGTTAAAGCCCCTGATAAATGCTTCCCCTCTGTCCTTCTCCAGAGATAGTCACCCTACAGACTTTAGGGTTTATTATTCCCATCTATGTTGTGGTAGTTTATTAGGTCTGGGCATTCATTCATTTAATACATATTGAGTACCTACTGTGTGCAAAGCACTGGTCTAGGCACTGGGGATACAGCAATGAACCCGAGAGGCAAAAATCCTGCCCTTGGGTTGCTGACATGCTAGTGGGGGATACATTAAGTAAACAATTAAAATAAATGGTGTGTCAGATCATGAGAAGTACTGGGGAGAAAAACACAGCAGAAAAGGGAGACAGGGAGTGTGGAAGTGGGAGGGTAGCTTGAAATTTGAGAGGGAGCAGACAGAGAAGGACTCACTAAGAAGGGGTTCCAGTTGCTACAGCTGTGGAAGAAATATCCCCACAACTTAGTGGCTTAAACAAAATAAGCATTTATGACCTCTCATGATGTCTGTGGATCAGGAATTTGGGAGCCCCTCAGAGGGGTGGCTCTGACTCCAGGTCTCTCACAAGGTTGTGGTCAGAGGGTGGACGGGGTTGGAATCATCACCCAAAGCCTCCTTCACTCACATGTCTGGGTCCTGGCCTACGTAAGGCCTAAACAGCTGGGGCCCGGCATGGCTGGGGCTCGTTGGGCACCTCTCCCTGTCTGTGTGATCCTTTCACTGGTGCTTTCCAGCCGAGCAGCTGCAAGGCCACCAGACGTCTTACATATCAGTCAGGGCTCCAAAGAATCATGTCTGACCGAGAGCCTAGGAGAAACAGCTGCCTCTTACAACCCAGCTTTGGAAATCACAGTGTCACCTCTGCCACATTCCTGGTTAAGGCGATTATGGAGGTTTGTCCTGGTTCAGGGGAAAGAAATACAATCTTCTCCATCTCCTCCTGGAATGTTAATGTCATGCTGTAAGAAGAACATGTGGAATGGGAGGGATACTGGTGCGGCCACCTTTGGAACATACAATCAGCCACAGAGATAACATTTGTGCAGAGGCCTGAGGAAGGTGAGGGGAAGTGCAGATCATGTACTTGAGAAAAGCATTCCAGGCCAAGAGATCCAGTAAGAGTCAGAGGTAGATAACTACCTGGTCTGTTCAAGAACCAGCAAGAAGGCCAATGAGGCTGGAGAGGAGTGAGTGATGGGAAAACTGGTAGAAGACGTGAGGTCAGAAATGTAACCTGGGGTAGATGTAGAGACTCACACGTGTTCTCTCAGTGCTTTGGGATGCCGAGGTGGAAGAATCACCTGAGCCCAGGAGTTCAAGACCAGCTTGGGCAAGAGAGCAAAACCCTGTTTCTACAAAAAATCTAAAAAGTAGCCAGGTTGGATGGGCTCAGTGGCTCAGCCTGTAATCCCAACACTTTGGGAGGCTGAGGAAAGTGGACTGTCTGAGCCCGTGGGTTCAAGACCGGCCTGGGCAACTTGGTGAGGCCTCGTCTCTACAATAAATAAAAAAATTAGCCTGTAGTTCTGGGTGCTTGGAAGTCTGAGGCAGGAGGATCACTGGAGCCCTGCAGGTCGATGCTGGAGTGACCGTGAGTGTACCACTGCAAACTGGGCAACAGAGTGAGAATCCAGCTCAAAAAAAAAAAGTTAGCCAAGCATGGTGACATGTGCCCATAGTCCCAACTACTTGGGAAGCTGAGGTGAGAGAATCACTTGAGTCTAGGAATTTGAGGCTACAATGAGCTATGATTGTGCCACTACACTCCAGCCTGGGCAACAGAGTAAGACTCCATCTTTTTTTTTTTTTTTTTTTTTTGAGTCAGAGTCTCACTCTGTCGCCCAGACTGCAGTGCAGTGGCCGCACCTGGCCACCGCAACCTCGACCTGCTGGGCTCCGGCGATCCTTCCGCCTCAGCCTTCCGAGTAGCCGGAACTACAGGCATGCGCTTCCACGCCTGGTTGATTTTTTTATTTGTTGTAGAGATGAGGTCTCGCCAAGTTGCCCAGGCAGGTCTCGAACCCGCGGGCTCAGGCCATCCACTCCCCTCAGCCTCCCAAAGGCGCGAGATTACAGGCTGAGCCACTGAGCCCGG
>NW_007258386.1:186400-187665 GCF_000164805.1 Carlito syrichta | reverse complement strand
AATTAGCCGGGTGCGGTAGCGTGTGCCTGTAGTTCCAGCTACTCGGAAGGCTGAGGCGGAAGGATCGCCGGAGCCCAACAGGTCGAGGCTGCAATGGCTGGAAGAGTGAGACTCCAGCTCAACAACAACAACAAAAAAAGAAAATATAATGGCTAAGTTGAAGTATTTTTCTATTAAATCAGACATCTGACCTGAGCCCAGCAGTTCGAGGCTGCGGTGGCCATGAGTGTGACACTGCATTTCCAGCCTGGGCAACAGAGTGAGACTCGACTCAGAAACAAACAACAAACAAAAACAGACATCTGTGCTCTCTCACAGAGTATCTAGTGCCTGCTTTTTTCCAGTGTATGAGTCAGGCTTTCCTGTTTCTTTTTTTTTTTGAGTTGGGAGTCTCACTCTGTCGCCCAGACTGGAGTGCAGTGGCCGCTCCCGGGCACCACAGCCTCGACCTGCTGGGCTCCGGCGATCCTTTCACCTCAGCCTTCCCAGTAGCTGGAACTACAGGCGCACGCTACCATGCCCGGCTAATTTTTGATTTTCTGTAGAGATGAGGACTCGCTGCCCAGGCAGGTCTCGAACCCGCGGGCTCAGGCAATCCACTCACCTCAGCCTCCCAAGGCACGGGATTACAGGCTGAGCCACCGAGCCCGGCTCCTAACCCTGAATTGTACCCCACATCTTTAAAATAAAGAAAAAAACTGGACATTTTATTTATTATTGTTATTATTATTTTTCAGTCAGAGATCACCCTCTGTTGCCCAGGTTGGAGTGCAGTGGCATGATCATGGCTCACTGCAGCCTTGACCTCCTGGGCTCAAGTGATCACTCTTACCTCAGCCTCCTGCGGAGCTGGGACTACGGGCATGAGCCACCATACCTGGTTAATCTTTCTTCTTTCCTTCCTTCCACCACACCCAGCTAATTTTTCTTCCTTCCTCCCTTCCTTTGAGTTGGAGTCTCACTCTGTCTCCCAGGCTGGAGGGCAGTGGCATGCTCACACCACCCCAGTGTCAACCCGCTGAGCTCCAGCGGTCCTTCTGCCTCAGCCTTCCAAGTAGCTGGAACTAGAGGTGCATGCTACCACACCCAGCTAATTTTTTATTTATTTGTACAGACAGGTCTTGCCCGGGGTTGGTCTTGAACCCACAGGCTCAGGCAATCCACTCGCCTCAGCCTCCCAAAGTGCTGGGATTTCAAGGCTGAGCCACGGAGCCTGGCCTCTTTCTTTTTTTGGTAGAGATAGGGTCTCATTAAGTTGACCAACC
>NW_007258386.1:181732-186272 GCF_000164805.1 Carlito syrichta | reverse complement strand
AATCCTTCTGCCTCAGCCTTCCAAGTAGCTGGAACCACAGGTGTGCACCACCATGCCCAGTTAATTTTTTTAATTCATTGTAGAGACAAGGTCTTTCCAAGTTGCCCTGCCTGGTCTGGAACCCCTGGGCTCAGGCCATCCTCTTCCCTCCACCTCCCAAAGTGCGGGGATTACAGGTGTGAGCCACTGTGCCTGAGTGGCAATTCTCTTTCAAGCATATCTTTTTTCAGCTATACCATATTGACCGCGGGTCCTTGCCTCATTCATTCATTCACTACATTCATTTAGCTCCTACTGTATCAGAGGTATTCTTCTCAGTGCTAGGGATATATTAATGAAGAAAAGTGGCAAAAGTCAGGCATGGGGGCTCACGCCTATAATCCCAGCACCTTGGGAAGCCAAGGTGAGAGGATTGCCAGAGCCCATGGGTTTGAGACCAGCCTGGACAATTTGACGAGATCTCAAATCTACATTAAATCAAAAAATTAGCCGGACATGGTGGCGTGTGCCTGTAGTTCCAGCTACTTGGAAGGCTTAGCAGAAGGATCACCTGAACCCAGCAGGTCAAGGCTGTGGTGGCTGTGAGCATGCCACTGCACTCTAGCCTGGGTGACAGAGTGAGACTCCAACTCAAAAAAAAAAAAGAAAAGAAAAGCAGCAAAAGTTCCTGTCCTCATTCAGTTTACATGCTAGTGAGGAAGGGTACTGGGTAAGCAAACTAAATGGTAAGTTCTACAGAGAAAAATAAAATGGGGGAGGCAGGTAGCACCAGAGTGTTGCATGTTGGGTTCTCCAGAGGCAAATACTGAGATAGAATCTGGGGAGGACATCTGTGAAAGGAAGCAGCAGAAGCAGGATTGGCAGAGCAAGAAGTTGAACTTGAACACTGATGAAATCCCAACAAAATCTTAGGGAATGGCTCAGCCTGTAATCCCAGCACTTTGGGAGGCCAAGGCGAGTGGATTGCCTGAGCCCATGGGTTTGAGACCAGCCCTGGCAACTTGGCAAGACCTGTCTCTACAGTAAATCAAAAATTAGCCAGGCGTGGTAGCGCACAACAGTAGTTCCGGCTACTTGGAAGGCTGAGGCAGAAGGATCGCTGGAGCCCAGCAGGTCGATGCTGGGGTGGTCGTGAGCGTGCCACTGCACTCTAGCCAGGGCAATGGAGTGAGATTCCAACTCAAAAATAAATAAATAAATAAAATCTTAAGGAAGTTCTGACACAAGTATAGTCTGTCGAGAGAGTCCCACATAAGACAGAGATGAGTAGTACCTTCTAGTGCCCACTCAGACACCAGAAGAAGGCTGCTATGGGAAGGGTATGGCCTCAGGTAAGGCTCTATGCAACCAGGTGGACACTATAGGAAGTTGTCTGGTGACTGCTCTTTCTGCAGTCCCCCTCAAAGGGGATTTGGTGGTGCAATCTCCCGTCTACCACATGGGTGTGCTCAGGGCAGGCCTGCAGGAGTTCAGGGAAGTGAGCCCTGCAGACATGTGGGGGAAGAGCCTCACAGCAGGGGGAATAGAAGCCCAGTGGGAACACGACCTGCATGCCGTCAGTCATGTCAGAGGTCTGTAGCAACAGTGCGGAGGTTGGCAGGGCTGGGCAAGTGAGCGGCAGAAGAGGACTTCAGAGCAGCCAAAGGCCAGGTCCGTGAGGCTGCTGTGAGGACCCTGGCTTGTACTCTGAGTGGGAGGGGACCTGTGGAGGGGTGTGGGGACATTACTGAGGAAGGGAGACCCTGGAGTAAGAAAGCCCATGAGGAGTCTGCTGCTGGGCTTCCAGAGAGAGGAGCCCAGGGCAAGCTGGGGCAGGGGCAGTGGGGGGAGAGACTGTGAGACACATGGCTGGTCCCAACCCCCAGGACTGCCCACATGCTGGCCAACACAACTGTTTAATGAACTCTCAGGACTGTTGGCCAGGCAGCTTTAGCCAGTGTCTGCTGCCCTCTGGTGGGTGTGCGGGAGATGACCCAGATCAGCTCCCAGCTTTTTTTCTTCTTTTGCCAGGAGTCTATGGGTTCCTCTCCTACAACTTTTGGCCGTGAAAACTCTCTTGTCAGATGGTGGAGGTGTCAGGCAGCACTTAGAGGGCAACGATTCATCAAACTTAGAGACAGGAAGGCAAAAGGTGCCTACAGTGTCGATGTAGCAGTGTTTGGAGTGGGGCTGGCAGGGCCCTTCCTGTTTCCTTGCAGTGATGGTCACTAGCATCCAGAAGAAGTGAAGTGGGGGCCAAACGGTGCATCCAGGGCTGAGAGCTGTAGAGCAGGTGCCATTCCCAGAAGGTCAACAAGATGAAGACACTGAGAACGCTTGTCAGAGATCTCTGGGTTCAAGAGCAAAGTCACGGGTCTCCTGCTAGGGAGGGAAGGGAATGGAGTTGGGAAGGCCCAGTCAGTAGGGAAAAAATGGACATGATGAAGGCCTATAGATCTAAATGGAGCTGGAGACCTAGTGGACTGAGGGCGGGAGATGGTAGTGGACCAAGAGGGAGCCATAGGAGTCACAGAGCTGTGAGAGGCACAATTGCTGCTGGAATCCAGGAGTTTGTACTTACTCCTGCTATAGCAGCTGCTACCACTGCTACAGCCCACAGTCACCCACCACTGATGCTGACCCTGCCAGAGGAGAAGTCAGTAGAAGACAAAAGATGGCTTCTCCTTCTTCCTGACATCCAGCCTACTGCCAGTGTCTCCCTGGCAGAGATAAACTGGAAGCCAGCTGGCAAAGCAGTCTGGAAGGTATAGTGTGTAGCCTTCCAGCCTCTTTCAGTACAGAGGAGAGCACTCCACCCCAGAAGTACTAGCTTCCTAATTGCTATGTAAGATCCTCTTTGCCCTTTGTCTGTCAGTCCTTCCAACACCCTTCTACCCAATTTCCTGCCTCAAATTTCTTCCTGTTTGAATTTTCCATAGTTGTACTGTTTTATTCAAACTACAACTATAATCAACTCCAGTATTGAGATCTGATGCTTATATAATTGTGTGGGGTGTCTCTTTAAGAAAGGAATACTCCCAGGTGGTCTAGTGGTTAGGAGCTGGAAAAACAAAAAACAAAACCCAAAAAACGTAAAAGAAAGAAATACAATATTATGAATACTAGATTAACTTTATCAGCTTTATGGTAAATTCACCTCTGCCTATAACTCTACAATTCCACTCCAGAAACTCTTGAACATGTATACCAAGGGACATGGGTGAGTTTTCACAAGGGCATTTCCCTAATAGAAAAAAAACAACTAGCCCATCACTATCAACACAAGAATAAGTGAATGTAGGAAGAGTCAATATTGTATACTAAAAATATATCAATTATCCTCAAACTTTACTTAAAGATTCAATATAATGCCAATTAAATTACTGGGAAGATTAAATGTAGCATGTTAATTCCAAAACTGATCTGTCCCCCTTTACACTAAACACAAAATCAATTACAGATGAAGACTCAAATGTGAAAAGAAAAACTATATAACTTTTAGAGAAAATATAGAATATCTTTATGACCTTTGGGATAAGAAAGTCCATGTGTGTGTGTGTGTCAGGATCTCACTCTGCCACCCAGGCTGGAGTACAGTGGCACCAACACGGCTCACTGCAGCCTCGACCTCCAAGGCTCAGACAATCCTTCTGCCTCAGACTCCCAAGTCTCTGGGACGACATGGGCCACTACACCTGGCTAATTATTTTATTTTTTGTAGAGATGAGGTCTCACTATGTCGCCCAGGCTGGTTTCAAACTTATGAACTCAAACAGTCCCCCTACCTTGGCCTCTGAAAGTGGATTATAGGCGTGAGCCATTGCACCTGGTCAAGTCCTTCTTAAATAAGTCTCAATGAGATCAAACAGTAAGAAACATTTTACTAAATTTCAGTACATTAAAAGATAAGCCAGGCTGGGCATGGTGGATCACACCTGTAATCCCAATACTTTGGGAGGCAGAGGTGAGAGGATTGCTTGAGTCCAGGGTTTCAAGACCAGCCTGGGCAACTTGGCGAGATCTCATCTCTACAATAAATTTTTTTTAAAAATTAGCTGGACATGGTGGCGCATGCCTGTGGTTCCACCTTCTTGGAAGGCTGAGGCAGAAGGATCACCTGAGCCCAGCAGGTTGAGGCTGTGGTAGCTGTGAGCGTGCCACTGGACTACAGCCTGGGTGACAGAGTGAGACGCCGGTTCAAAAAAAAAAAAAAAAAATTAGATGTGATGTGTGTTGTGCCAGCTACTCAGGTGGCTGAGGTGGGAAGATAGCTTGAGCCCAGGAGTTTGAGGTTAACAGCTATGATCACAATACTGCACAACATAGGGAGATCTTCTCAAAAACAAAACAAAAAAACAGTTGGCAGGCTAACGCTATTTGATTTCAAGAACTTATTGTAAAACTACATTAATCAAAACAGCATGATATTTGTGTAAAGATAGAGATCAGTGGAACAGAATAGAGTCTAGAAATAAAACCCACTCACATATAGACACCTAATTTTTTTTTTAGCTGGAGTCTCACTCTGTCGCCCAGACTGGAGTGCAGTGGCCGCTCCTGG
>NW_007258386.1:175711-181681 GCF_000164805.1 Carlito syrichta | reverse complement strand
GGGTCTCGAACCCGCGGGCTCTGGCAATCCACTCACCTCAGCCTCCCAAGGCGCGGGATTACAGGCTGAGCCACCGAGCCCAGGCCTAATTTTTTTTACAATGGCACAACGTTGGTGCAGTAGAGAAAAAAATAGTCTATTCAACAAAGGGTACCGTAACAACTGTATATCCATAAGCAAAAAAAAAAAAAGGAAACAAATAAAGAAAATTTAGTTTGCATTTTGTACAAAAGTTAACTAAAGTGGATCATAGATCATATTCCTAACTGTAAAACCTAAAATTACAAAATGTCTAGAAGAGGCTGGGCTTGGTGGCTCAGTCTGTAATCTCGTGCTTTGGGAGGTCGAGGTGAGTGGATTGCCTGAGGCTGCGGTGGCCGGGAGCATGCCACTGTACTCCAGTCTGGGCGACAGAGTGAGACTCCAACTAAAAAAAAAAAAAATTGTTCCTGAATGGCAGTGGCTGGTTTTCTCTTTCTTACATATCAGTAAGCATGAAACATCCCATCCTTCTTGGGTGGAGGGTTTGTGTCTCAGACATAGAGAAGCAGCCTTGACTTTCAATCCAGTTTCAGAGTTTGAGATAAGTGATTATATTCCACTTCTATCTTAACCCTGTAGGTTCACTTGCAGCCCATGCCAGATGACTTCTCTAACAACACAGCTGTGCTGTGCTTTGAGACTATCAAAACACCCTTCATTTAAATTTCACCTGAACTCCACCCTTCTCCAATTCACAAAACAACTCTAAAAAGTGGCAGGCCCCAGAGGCTCCCCTGGTGTGCCACCTCCCTCCTTGCAATGAGACAATAAACTCTGGTGGAATTACAGGTTTGTTCCTGGTGATCTGAGGCTGACTGGGCTAGAACAAAACTACATACGGTACAACAGATATGTAAAACATAAAAGCAAAGAAAAATAAGTGTCAGGGAGCCGGGCATAGTAGCTCACGCCTGTAATCCCAACACTTTGGGAGGTGGAGGTGAGAGGACTGCCTGAGGCCAGGGGTTAGAGACCAGCCTGGGAAACATGGCAAGATCTTGTCTCTAAAATTAAAAAAAAAAAAATTAGCTGGGTGTGGTGACACACACCTGTAGTTCCAGCTACTTGGAAGGCTGAGGTGGAAGGATCAACTGACCCCTGCAGGTCGAGACTGTGGTGGCCATGAGCATTCCTCTGCACTCCAGCGGTGGGCAAGAGTGAAACTCCAACTTCCAACTTAAAAAAAAAAAAAAGGTGTTGGAGAAGAGAGTTTTCGATTTAAGTAGGGTGTTTGGGGAAGGCCTCACGAATAAAGTGACATTTGAGCTGAGACCTGAAAAAGTGGAGGATTTTTTAATTGGCTGAGTATTTAGGAAAATGAGCATCTCAGGAAGAGGGAACAGTTCTGGCAAAGTCCCTACTGGAGGACGGGCATACAGGGCGTGTTCCAATCACACTTTCTTAGCGAGGGCTACCCTGACAACTTTTCATTCTGAAACCTACCCCTACCTCCATTGCCAACCCTTTATCCTGCTTTTGCTTTTTCTTTTTTTTGAGTCTGGGTCTCACTCCGTCGCTGAGACCGTTGTGCAAGTGGCACGCTCACGGCTACCGTAGCCTCAACCTGCTACGCTCAGGCGATCCTTCCACCTCACCCTTCCACGTAGCTGGAACTACAGGAACACGCCACCACGCCCGGCTAATTTTTTTTTTTGAGTTGGAGTCTCACTCTGTCGCCCAGACTGGAGTGCAGTGGCCGCTCCCGGGCACCGCAGCCTCGACCTGCTGAGCTCCGGCGATCCTTCCGTCTCAGCCTTCCAAGTAGCCGGGACTACAGGCGCGCGCTACCACGCCCGACTGATTTTTTGATTTATTGGAGAGATGAGGTCTTGTCAAGTTGCCCAGGCGGGTCTCGAACCGGCGGGCTCAGGCAATCCACTCACCTCGGCCTCCCAAAGTGCTGGGATTACAGGCTGAGCCACCGAGCCCGGCCTAATTTTTTGATTTATTGGAGAGACGAGGTCTCGCCAAGTTGCCCAGGCTTGTCTCAAAACCCTGAACTCGGGCGATCCTCTCGCCTCCACCTCCCAAAGTGCTGGGATTACAGGCGTGATCCATCCAGCCCGACTGCTTTTGCTTTTCTCCATATAACTCTTCGAGATATAATTCCGTGTTCACTGCTTGTTTTCTGCTTTCCGCGAGGGCTGGCATCTTCGCCCGTCTCGTTCACAGATGTGATCCAGGCTCCTGGCAGTATGGGACACACAGCCGGCACTCGGCAGCCACGTGTGGAAGGACAAGGGCCCGGGGCCGAGCAGAGAGCGAGACCAAGAGAAGGAGCAAGAGGCTCAGTCGAGCTAGCCTCGGAGGCCACCGGAAGTGCTCAGACGCCACGCGGATGCTCACAGACCAAGGCTGGCTCGTGGCGCGCTCCCCGCCTCCCCGGACCCGGCACGCGTCCTTGCGCGTGCGCCAGCGCGGGCACCGAGGCGTCAGCCTGATTGGTTGCGGCAGGCTTCCGGAAGCGACGTTGCGCATGCGCGCTCCTTCGCGCGAGACTGGTGTCCGCGGGTGTGTGTTGCTCTCCTGCCTTAGTCGTCTCCGTGACACCCCAGCTTCTCGTCCAGAGTGCTAGTCCTGGGAGCTCGGAATGTTCCCGGAACTTAATAACCTTCTCAACACCACCCCCGACAGAGCGGAGCAGGTAAGATATCGCGCGGCCCGGAAGGAGGCGGGCCCTGGGAACGTGGCGGAAGACTGCGTCCGGGATGAATTGCGTACGACCCGGTGGGAAAGGCGCCGCAAGGGGGCACGGGGCGCCTGGGAGTTGTAGTCCATGGGGTGGGGAGTCGACCCGAGGCTTGGGCTGGAGACTTGGACCTGTGGACTGTGGGCTTCTGGACCATGTCGCATGTCCGCAGAGGCCGTGCGTGTCCTTTTTTTTTTTTTTTTGAGTTGGAGTCTCACTCTGTCGCCCAGACTGGAGTGCAGTGCTCCCGGCCACCGCAGCCTCGACCTGCCGGGCTCCGGCGATCCTTCCACCTCAGCCTTCCGAGTAGCCGGAATTACAGGCGCGCGCTACCACGCCCGGCTAATTTTTTAATTTTATTGTAGAGATGAGGTCTCGCCTGCCCAGGCGGGTCTCGAACCCGCGGGCTCAGGCAATCCACTTACCTCAGCCTCCCAAAGGCGCGGGATTACAGGCTGAGCCACCGAGCCCGGCTCGTGCGTGTCCTTAAAAGCCCCTACGAATCATGTCTGACAACTACAGACGTGTACTGCGAGTCCTGCGCGTGCTCCTTGCGGTGGTGGTCTCAGGTGCTCGGAGGTTCGAGAGGAGAGAGTTCGAGTCTCCGCCGTCTTCATGGCATCAGCTTCTTAACCGCACTGAGTCTCCTGGTCCCGGAGCACTCGGGTTGTATTGGACGTTGCTACTGTCTGTCTTATTTCTCGTGGTCACGAATAGGGCTGTTCCAGACTGCACCCAGCCAATGTTAGGTTGCACCAGGTCTGCGTTCGTCACCACAGCCTAGCCACTGTTTCCTCCACCCTCCTCACACTCGAGGGCACCTCGAAATCTTTCACATTTTAACATCGGGATTGCCTCTTTCAGGAGCATATTTGGCTTGTTTCATAACCTTTTCTTCCTAACGAAATAGTAAGCGCCTCCAGACAGCCAGGATGCTGTGTATGTAAAGCCTTTTTATGACCCCATTGTGCCAGGCAAATTGTAGCTTTGGATTTTAGTTACCCGGTCTTTCTTGTCTGTCCCAAGCCTCCAGATGACTCTAGTTACCTTGCCCATTAATGCTGGCACTTCCAAAATCCCCAACTCAAGACCAGTGTGAGGGACTGGGTATTCAAGTGGGCACCAGGAAGGGACAGCACTGGGAATAACTCTCAAAGTCTGACCATGTAATCTTTCATATTTTATAAGTGAAAAAAAGCCTGAAGCCCAGAGAAGTTAGGCACTTGCCTAAGGTCACATGGCAAGGAGTGGCACTTGATCCTGACTTTCCCTGTCATTGACTGAGGGCAGCTAGGCACTGCAGAGACCACCTTTAGAGGTCTTTCCGGGGCTCTCTATGATTAGAGCTCTACCTGAAACAGGACCATTGGGAGGACTTTGTTATTGGAAGTCTCTGTGGACAACTGCTACTTCCTTCCATCTCCCTCACCCTGCAGGACAGAATTGGCATCAGAATTAGAGAAGGGAAGAAAGTTCAGTCAGAAGACTTTTTTGAAGGTCCCTCCCAATCCTGGTAGTCTGATTTTCTTTGGAATCTGATGGTGGAAGTATCCTTTGTTCGGGAACTAATTCTCCTTAAGACTGGTTCCTAAGTTACTAAGGTGAGGAGAGAGAAGAGAAGGAGTTTTATTCTGTTTTGCCTTGATAAAGTGGAAGCCTATAATGAGTATTAATACTGATAACTTTAATCATTGACTTTTTCCCATAATATTGACTTATTTTCTTCCTTTTTGGGTAAATTTAGTATCTAATCATTAAAAAATACATCTCGGTGTAGAACTTGAGGGGTGGACACAATTGACTGGTTTTCTATGCTGAGCTGACCTCTTTCCAAGAAGTCTAATCTTTTTATGTTTCTTGTAACTTTTTAGGGGAAACTGACTCTACTCTGTGATGTCAAGACAGATGGCAGTTTCCTTGTGCACCACTTTCTTTCTTTCTACCTCAAAGGTATGTGACTCCGTGCTTTAGAAAAGAAACCCAAGGCAAAAAAACCCAAAACAATAAAACTCAAGACTGTTTCAGGAAGCAACAATAAAAGCTTTTACTAGCCAGGGCTTTGGTGTTAGGTTAATTGGGGAGCTATTTTATTAGGTAACAGATTACGGATCATCTTGTTCCATCCTCAGTGGCATGTGCTCATTGTTTCATTGTTCTCCCTTCCCTTTCTCCACCCACTATTTTGGTACTGCCTCACTGAGGTTCTGTGTGGCCTCTTGATTTAGTTATTCCTTAGTCCTTGAGTATCTTGACATCTCTGGGCCCTTGATCCTATTGACACTTTACCTGGCAGTAGATGCTTCCTAAATAATATGGCCACTGCAGTTTACATAGAAGTAGATTAAAAACAGAAAATAGCCAAATCAAAAAAAATCTCATTTATCAGTGAATTCTCCTTGAGCATGTACTGTGCCAGGCCAGGATACAAGGAGACGTTTGGTACTCATAGTTGTAATAATTTACAGCTTTGAAAGTAATTTTCTGGCCGGGCTTGGTGGCTCATGTCTCTAACCCCAGAACTATGGCAGGCCAAGGTAGGACGACTGCTTGAACTAAGGAGTTTGAGACCAGCCTGGGAAACATAGCAAGACATTATCTCTACAAAAAAAAATTAAAAATAACAAAAACTAGCTGAGTATGGCTCATGTCTGTAGTCCCAGCTACCGGGAGACTGAAGCAAAAAGATTGCCTGAGCCCAGGAGGTCAAGGCTGTGGTGAGCTGTGATCATGCCTCTGCACTTCAGCCTGGGCAACAAAGTGAGACTCTGACTTAAAAAAAAAAAAAAAAAGTGATTTTTTTTTTTCAGATGTAATTGTCAACATAGAAAAAGTAAGAGAGTCTACAGATAACTTATTAGAATTAATAAGGCTCAGCCAGGTAGCTGAAGCTTCTTATGCTTCTCTTATTTCCTACTGGATATAAAACCAATTTTAAAAGATCAGTCATATTCCTGTATACCAACAATAAACATAAAAAATACATAATTGAAAAAAGACACAATTTTATTTACAGTAGAAAAAAATTAAGTGCCTAGTAATACATCTTACAGAAGTACATCTTGGAATCATGACCAGACGCAGTGATTCATGCCTGTTTCCCAGCAGTTTGGGAGGTCAAGGCAGAAGTATCACCTGAGGCCAGGAGTTCAAGCCTGGACAACATCGTGAGACCTAGTCTCTACAAAAAAAATTTTTTTTAAATTAGCTGAGTAGCCGGGCTCGGTGGCTCAGCCTGTAAT